>NW_008752060.1:53165-73917 GCF_000715545.1 Opisthorchis viverrini | reverse complement strand
GACTGCTTAAACCGAGGCGCCGCAAACATGGAGCCAGCGTACTGGCTTTGGACGGCAAAAGGCAGTGAAGCTAAAAAAATCATCGTTTGTTCATATTTACGCCACTATTGTTTGAACGGTCGTCCTCCTGTTCTGGTTTAATTATTCTAGTGAGTCCACACGGAAGGGAGGCACTTGACTCGAGCACCTACTAGAGCTCATCAGCAGTGCATATCCGATTAATGCGCCGGAATTCGAACCCCGGACATCTGACATGCGAGGCAAGCGTGTTACCACTACTCCACCAATGCACGTTGGTAACCAAGGTATACTAACCAATCGATCCATTAAAACACTCGCTAAATCCGAGACATTGAGAAAATTAGACAAGTTAATCGACTGGTGTCTCATAGCTTCCATCAGAGCTGGCACCATGAATCACATGATATACACCATACATGTTTACATGCTGAGGCTAGTTTGTCAACGATAGCTCCATTACATAGTTGCATTGCATGTTGGCTTCAGTGGTCAACCGTGGATGCAAAATATAATTGGTTGTACAGACAAGTTGTCGTGCAAACCTCTGCATCTATTAATACTAACCAAATGCAAAATCGAAAGCAGTTATGGGATCTGAGTTTGTCGAGGTTCAACAAGTTTGCTCCGTGATCTTCATTCTCTGCCATGTTACGTGTGATTTCAGAACACTTCTTACTATACGTGACGTTACCCACGGTGCCGTAAGCGCTGGAGAATCTTCGCGGATATATAGGCACAGGTATGACCACAGCGGAGACGCGGTCTTGTGAATGTAACACGAATTCCAGCCAACAAAATTTGGTTTTCGTCTCGAACAGTATATATTTTGGTTACTTGATAGCAAAACATCAGTTACATATGATTAAGCGAAAGAGAACACTTGCTGCTCGGTTGTTTTTCATAGCCGGTGGATAAACCTTTGTTGCTAAGACAGTGACTGGAAATACTATGTCGACTCTAACCGTGTAGCAAATTCAAGAGCACCTGTAAAGTAAAAATTTTGAAAACGTGCAGTTTGTGGTCAACAGGTCAGTGGCATTTGTAACAAAACACGAGTATTATACAGTGCGAAACATTATAGTTGCTCTTGATCTTCACATTTAAAGGATCAAAATGTTTGAATTGTAAAATAACTCTCGGACAGATTGAATAGGACGTCAAACAGGCGAACGAATAAGGAAAACTATCCTCATAGGCACAATGGCTTACACCAAAATCCCCTTTGCAAATAAAACTTCGTGTCAGTTGGCCTGAGGATTAGGTATTCTGCGGCTTACTAGTTTTCTGGCTAATTAAACAAAATCATTTGCAGATGGGCTAAGTTTGTACAGAAAATTATTTTTGGAAATTTTTCGCACATCCTGTCATGCCTCCGAGATTGGTTTTGGTGCTGCGCGTTTACGGAACTGGTTGAAATGTTGTTGGGGATATATGACCGTAGGGCAAAAGCCTTTCTCTGCGGAGTTTTTTATTATAAAATGCCAAGAGAAGAGGTACAAACTATTAAACAGGAACGTAAACTTCTCGTTGCAGGTTGTTTTTGAAAATTGACCATCATCAGGCCTACGGTTGAAGTTTTGTAGATATTCATTGGCTGTCATGCAAGTGTGGACGAACGCTGCACAACAATTTCAAAAGCCTCCCAATAAAACCCTTAATAAACTTTTCCAATAGACGTGAGGAAGAGTTATGACACAACCACATACTACTCGCATGCTTCACTAGTAGTATTCGCCGTTACACCATAGCGAGGATTAGAATTGAACATCAATTCGTCAATAGCACCCAATCGCTATTTATGCTTTAGCCCTGCATGCCCAGTTTGACAATGTTAACTTGCAAATTAGGCCAGTTCGACACGGGTTTGGCACTTTCATCTGTCATTTTTTAAATTCTTTTTCACACCCGGGTACCGTCGGTAGAAACTACCAAGGAAGTTGAGCACCCAAGAAGCAGATAACTCGCTTAGTTGGTGGAGACTACCAGCGGAAGTGGCCAGAAGATTTTGAAGGCAGTGACCTGACGGCCGCACTAGAATAAACACGGTGTATTCCACGAGCTCCAAGCTCAAGATAAGTATCTTCTTAATGCATTTTGTTTTATGACTCGGAAATGGATCCCTTTATATCACTTGTTCACTGAGGAAGTGGGGAAAACGGGGTTAAACACCCTTGTAATTTCTAATAGAATTATTTGATTTGATGCAGCCTAATGGTACGTTATGCGTTCTGTTGTTCCACAAGTTTCGTAATAAAACCCGTACTAAACCATTCCAATAGACTTGAAGAGGAGTCACTGGATATCCACATACT
Source organism: Opisthorchis viverrini (assembly GCF_000715545.1). Lineage (NCBI taxonomy): Eukaryota > Metazoa > Platyhelminthes > Trematoda > Opisthorchiida > Opisthorchiidae > Opisthorchis > Opisthorchis viverrini. Next base: position 71,584 of record NW_008752060.1, on the reverse strand, counting down.
ACTCGCGTGCCTCACCAGTAGTATTCGCCATTACACCACTGTTTTGAACGGATAGTGAGAATTAAATTTGGACATTAATTCGTCGATAGTACGCAAACTATTTTCATGTTCTAGATTTGCATATCACTGGTGACACTGTTTCTGTTTACAGATCAAGCCAGTTCAAAACCGTTGGGACTTTTCTGTCAGTCATCATTAGGCCTGTTTTCACATCTAGGTGCCATGGGTAAGAAGATTCAAAGGAGATTCATCACCCAATATATCAGGCGACATCTAAAAAGCAAATACGTTGGATGGTCCAAAAAATTCTGGCTCTTACTCACATCTTTAAAAATCCAATGACCAGTTAGGTTGTGCGCAATGTATTGTCTGCATGATAGACTTATTTTATGGGAGCGATATGTGTGCTCATAAGCGAACGAAGCAGGCCTCTTTCCATTGAGGCGTTTGACAAAACGCATGACAAGGAAAGCAGTGTCAGATAAGCGTCAACTTCAGGATAGCGTATCAAACAAAGAAAAGTCTAGCTTACCTTTGAGTATACTAAAACACAGGGCGTTTTCTCAAAATGCACGCCACATGTAGAAAGCGCAGCGCATTTTGTTCCAAACATTGCTGTTTACGTTGGCCATTAATTTATTGACCCCATTCGCTTTTATAGGTGGATTTCAATTAGGACAGAAACTTCCGTAGTGGTGGATAATTAATTTGACAAATTTGATAAATCGCAGGTGAATCAGATGACTGTTGCTGTAAGGATACCATTGACGATAGAAATAATTTGTAGTTAAAATAAAGCTAGTCAGTTTTTAAGTGGGCCGTGCATAATGCACTCTCATCAGGTAAATAAACCAGTCAGCAAAAACAGAAATGTCATCTCGATGAGTTGAAAAGCTTTGGAAACGATTGAGAAGTTATCATTTACCAAAAAAAGGAAGACCACTTCCCCACGCTAAATCGAGAAATCCTATGGGAAATTTAGGTGTTGTAGAAAATCGATGTATTTTCTATAGAGGAGAATGTCGGTAGCTCAGGTAGCGTAGATCGTCGTTGGCTTGTTCGCTGAGCTGGGCAGTTTGATTGCAAACGTTTCATCACCAGTCGAGGTGATTTCATCGGTGCGTAGTTGTGCGTAGCGGTGGGTTAGTGGTTGTGCGTTGAGTAGTGTTAAGTGTGTGTTGATATGCGTGCTGGTAGCCGGGGATGACATTTGACCGCGATTAGTTATTCGGTCGGGCGGTTACATTGGTTGTTCTTTTATCCCGTGTCCTCATTCGCCGATGCCCACATGACCTTTGAACTTGGCATCTCCCACCGTCAGAGTCTGGTCAATGTTGCAGTGACCTTTGTCCATCCGGGTTCCGGCTTGTGACCTTCATTGATTCGACTCCGGGGATTTCCTTGTTTCTTCGTTTTTGAATCCATTATTGGTCCTCCTTGAGTGTTCCGGTTGCGATGCTGGCCTTTTTTATGTATGTTTGAAATGCTTTTCAACAACTGCTTTTTGCCATTGTTGGGATGATGAATTTGCTAAATTGGGCGTATGCGCATGAGAAACCTTTGTCACAAACAGCGCCGCTGGAGGTGTACTAGCTCATTGCTGAAAGAAAGTATTTTAACGAATAGTTAAGCGTTAGTTGATGCAGATTATATCCAAGACAAACCCATTCCGCCAGAAAACTCGGGCATTTGCTTTATTTGCACTGTTAGACTAACAAAAAAACTGGATACCGGGTCAGCGGCAAATTTCTGAATTACGGGGTGTGTGACAGGACACACTAAATTACGAGACGAACGGAGTATACTATCTGCCAACGTTTAAAAGTGCACCATTCGTTTAGACCGCAGGGTATGAATAGGCCTGTTTTATCATTTTCCCTGAAGGTTGACGATTGGAGTTTATTGAACGGAATAACACACATGTCAATTACAGGGAGACCCTGAAATTTCACTTAAAATCAAAGACTGACATAACCAATCGGGGATTTTCAGTAAATTTCACGTGTCCTATAAGTAAGGTAGTCAAAACTGAGAGACTTCTGATAGACACCGAAAATTCCCTCCATGTATGCAATGGAAATAACCGGCCTGGTTTGATACAATAACTTATTGATTTTATCATAATAATTTACAGGTTTCTTTGTAAGAATATTCTCGGCTATCCTGGAAGATCCCAATCGGTCACCTGAATCGGTTTAAGTGATTTAATTAGGCAATTTGATGTATTCAGAAGAAGTTGGTAATGCACAGACGCCAGGCTACTGCCAATCACCGTTATGTGTTGGGTTTAACCCAAAACTCAGTATGAGTGCTCTTTCTGTGGATCGGAAAACGGAAACTGATTGAAAAAATCCTCTGTTTTACTCTTGTCTGTTTTAATTTATCAAAAAAATAAGTGACATTATTTGATATATTCATCGTACAGTAAACCACTATCACCAAACTCACCCAGTCCAAACTGCAGAAAAAAATCTCTGGCTGTCCCCTCGATACCAAACTCACCCAGTCCAAACTGCAGAAATCTCGACGTCCGTCGCGAAGATGATCTGGACGCTAGCATTATATGTAATAGGATCCGGAGTATTGTTGCCACAGTATGGTCCATATGTCTGGATGTCCTCGCCGTCTTCGACATAAACAGTTACAAAGTCATATTGACATTCATTTGCTCAACCGCTTCCACTTGCATTTGAAAAAGAATTACTTGCATATCGCATGAATCCGTAAAATGAATTTACTTTTGGGCTCAATGCAGTTCGCTCTGCGGCTTGATCGTTAAACCAGGCTAAGGAAAATTTCATGAAAACGACAGACAATAAAAAACTCCGTGTTGAAGGTTTTGACTTTTCGTTGAGTTTAGCCCATAACACGCGCCTAATACACATTAGTCAAAGCTATCCGTGTTTTTGCCGGTTGGATGTACTCAGTTATTGTTCCGCAATTGAAACTGGTTATCCGTGGCGCAGTTAATATCTATATGAGACTTGCTTTAAGCTAAACGCCGACGGTACTTTAGCTAAGCTGTCCACATTCTTTCAGTCTCACGGCAAGCGGATTAATTGAACTGCTAAAATGCATTGTATTCTTGCTTTCAAACTCCAGATATATGTAAGCGGTTTTTCCTTCAGGTTGATTGATATTTACCTATCGGACATAACATGGGCTCATGAAATTGGGACCAATCATCTAAAGTTTTGCATGCCGCACTATTTACATTGCGACCCGTGAAGACGCATGCGTCCAAGTTACGCGGATCGAGGAAACATTGAACCACGAAAAGATATATTTGTCCAAATGAGACAAGTTTCAATCAGTCTGAACCTCAGCAAATCTGATAGTCTCGCTGACAGTTGCGAATGCGATACAAAGCAGCACATTTAGACGCCCATAAGAAAGGTTTCTGTTTAAATTGCTTACTTCAAAGTCCTTGAAAACAATCACTCGTGGCCCTCCTGGAGTTATAATAAACCAGGAATAGTCAGCATTGTCTTCGTATTGATTCGGGTGGTTTGGCGATGTTATGTTCCCACAAGTGTCATTAATCTGATATTCATGTCCTATCACATTTGGGGTTTTAAAAAAGAAAAAGTAAATATTTATGTCAAAGCGAGAGAAAATATCAAATTTGGGTTCTTAAAATTTCGATTTTTAGCACGTTCTGTTTTACTAATTGAACGAAATATGCACAACGTCTCTCCCGCGTCGATGCTCATCGTTATTTAGGATTTGAACATTCAAACGTTTTGTTACGTTTTAAAGAAAATTACGCTTGATTTCTCAGATGCCCTAAATCGTGCGGGATTGTGGAGGATGCTAGATTCAAGTAGGTATATTCTCCGTACGGCCGGTGCAGAAGGGACCGCTACTAGCGTTGCAATGACCAGCTCATTAATATTTCGGAACTGAGTATTTTTTTTACAAATAGAAGAGGCTTGATGGGGATTTTTTTCTCATAATTGATTTCAAGTCATCCAACGCACCCGGAATGCGACATTCTTCTGTTCACTAGCACAACATCCCTATTGCATTGCTCTAATAAAATTACGGAATGGATGTCACCATTTTGGAAACTAACAAACACAACATCGTTTAGGTAAACTTCAATGTTTCACAATTGAAACTTAAGCACACACGAATGATGAACTTGTGGCGTATCAGAGAGAGAGCGAGAGAGTAATTTTGGCACGTAGATCGTAGCTAAGGTGACTGTTTCCCAGATTACTCATCAGAGCTATCGTTTGAGTTTAAGCTATAAGCAAAAGCTAGCCACGAGTTGGTATTGCGTTACTTATTGTCAGTTTTTAAATCCAGAGGTGCTATTCTCAGTATCTGTACTCCGCGATGCTTTCTCGCCTGCCAATTTATTTATTAACCAAAGAGAGCGGGAGAAAAATAGTGATGAAGACAAGGTTCACTTCTGAATGATAGTTCACTGCTGGAAGAGAGTTATCACGGCACTTCTGTTGGTGTCGTGCAGCAGCAAACACTTCATAATGGATGACTATGGACGTGCCGGGGGGCAGGCACTTCTGTTGGTGTCGTGCAGCAGCAAACACTTCATAATGAATGACTATGAACGTGTCCGGGGAGCACCTCCACGTTTGTCTGGGAGAGAAACTCAGCCGTAATTTTGTGATGACTACGGCATGTCCAGGGTCCGTCGGATGCTTAGATATTCAGTCATTGACTCCTGGAGAGTTGATGACTCATGATAGCCACGTATTCTAGTGATAACACATCCTTCCTGTGTATTGAGTTAAATTTCTTTCAACACCCTGCAATCGCTAACAAGAGTTACATTTTATTTGAACAAATTTCCAGGGCTGTTGAATACAGCCATCTAGAGGCTCATGTGCAAAAACGCTTGGGGAATTTGTTTGGCCAAAGATGCATACGTTTGCACTGAGAGCCTACTTACCACCTGAACACATTTAGACGCTTGTTTATTTTTTCCCTGTATGCAGGAAATCATGTTCAGTCAAACTCAATCAATGTCGAGATGCCTATTAACCGATTCATAGATGATTGAACTGACTTCGATGCGTGAGTGCAAGTTACATGTTTCTTGAAGAATAATCTTTTCTGCTTTTCAGCTTGTGCCCAGGACGTGACACGCATACCAAATGCTAAACACTGAAAATATTTGTCATGAACGTTTTGAATGCTTTCTTGTTTTCTTCAAAATAGCGGTCTACCCTGATGTCCATTCAAACACGTGTTCGCCATGTAAATGCATTTTGATTGAGTATTGGTAAATAATCTATCGCTTCTGATTTAGTAACATCCACAACCAGAGTTTATTTTGAAACCATTCATCAGCCTATACTCTGAAACTGAAGATTCAGGTCGCATCCAAACTGATCATTGTCCCCTGATGATACTGCACAACATTACAAAATCTGCTTGTATAACAAACCTAATTTAATAGTTTTCAAAAGGATATTATAGCTTTGTAAACTATAAACACAGATATAAAAGCCAACATACCGCTTTCAACTTGCAACGCGATTAGAAAGCAAGTCAATAGTTGAAAGTACAAGCGCATTTTGAGTACACTTACGTTGACCTCCTTTTTATATATACTGCTTTGAATGACGTCACAACTAATGGAAGTCAAATAAGGTGAAGTATTGCAAGTCCTGGTAGAGAAGAGGTAGCAGAATTGATGTAAAATGTGAGGCAGAGATGGTCTTACAATAATTCAGCTTAAAAATGTATTGGTATTGCGCAACACGTACATCACGGAAGTGCGCGACGCAACTGAAGTTGTCACCTAGAACCTGATAAGATCGAAACGGTGATTACAGGCGTTGAGCAAAGGCGTTCATGCTAGTTTCATTGAAATATACGACTTGAAACATCATTTTAATCAAATACATGATGGGGAACCCTTTGACTTTGTCTGTATTGAGAATACAGTAAAGTGCAAATGTGAAGCGCTGGTTGTAGTCGTATCCGTGAGGTCATTTTCCAGCGAATTTAAACGTTCAATTCAGGGATGTAGTTCGGCGGGCGTACGGGCAGAACTTTATTTTGCCTGACAATTTTCGTACCGACATTACTCTGCTATGTTTGAGCAAAGTTTATATTGGTATATTAAAATATTGTCGGACTTTGTTTGTATTACGGTTCGTCGATGGAGTTTCAAAATAAGCAGTAGACGATTTTTGATGCATATACCTTAAATTTGTTACCCGTATCTTAATCACGGTTAATTAGAACTACATTACGGGTTCGCAGGAAGCACCATTTGGAAGTGATGTATACGCAAAAGATGCTCATAGTGGCTGCAGTTGCACTCCTCTACAGTTCTCACGGGCAGCGCAGAAAAATCATTCAGGTAATCGGTAAAATTAGTACGATTGTTTTACGCCAGTAGCTAGTAATATGCACCCGCTGAGCGTAATAGGTTCAATGTGCACTTCGCATTGTTGGAACCATATTTAGGTTTGCTGCTCTGCCACCCGAAGGAACCAGCAGGGCTGAGATATTGCCAAGTTACCCGAGCATAGACAAGGAAGGCTAAAATGCAAATCCGGTTGGAACCATGGACATTCCGGTCAGCAAATTTGCACTCTAACCCCTTGAGACATCCCGTCCACTGGTACGAAGTTTAAAATTCGCCAACTCGTCAGCGTCGTGCGTGTATTGATGATATGCCCTCGATTGGTAAAAAAACGCGCCTTTTGTTTCTGTGTGTATTATTTACTCTGTGGCCTACACTCTAACTGTCCAATGACAGGAAACTACTGGGAAGAGGTCCCCATAGAACCTGATAAATTTGAGCGGTAATGTTGTGCTCCAGTACCTCAGAGAATAGAGTTGACCAAACAAACTTTTTGCCAACATTTATTGTCGAATGTTTTTTGAAAAATGTGAAAATTTGAGGAGGTACGTTAGTCTTGCATTACTCGGTATTTCAGGGACGGCTACGGGTTTAACCCTTACGGTAGTAGGACGAATCCCTGAGACTTTTACATGAAATATTAAAATTGCACTTTCCGTCCTGAACACAACACTGCTTACTTCGCATGATAGAAGTAAAACTACTCGATTATTATATGTGACTAAAGGAGAACACTTGTGGAGCACCTCCATTTTATGACTTTACGAGAAACGCATAACAACTTCTCCCATAAACCAATCCTACAAGTAATTCTATGCGTTTCTGCTAGCTGAGTGCCACATACTTATCACGCAAGCCAGTACAAGAACAATGTTCTTCAGGAACTGGTTGATTTCGATGTTTCCGTCCTGGCTAGTGAAAGAAACATGTTGCATTCGCATCGAAAATTGTCCGACTTATAAGTTTAATCTTTTTTTCGGCAGTTCAAGCCGTTTCATAGAGTGCACCCCTTTGTTTCAATCAAAAGCGATTCAGATATGAGCTGTCTGCCGAGACGGATCGATGAACCAATGAACAACGTTTCAATCTAAGAAGCTAAACCCGCGGCTTTCGTTTACGGAATATCAAACATAGATGGATATGTTAATTTATGATACTTCAAGGTGAGGAAAATGGGCGATTACATAAAACCACACGATGATTACTGACTATCTCACAGAATGGTTACTTTGAATACATTGTATCTATACTGAACGTACAGAGAAAAGTGGGTGAGCTTTGGGACTGTAGAAGTGACAGGCATTACACGCATGAAGGCTGAAAATTGTCGACAAAATACATTTTTACCAAATTAGTAGTTTTTGGTGAAAAGATGTATCAAGCACACCGCTTGTTGTATTGAAAACTTTGGCGTTGGTCTAGAAACAGTGCTGGTGATGTAATGAGCTTTCTCTCTTGACAGTGAAGCCGGGTGTATACGGGAGTTGAGCGTTGGTTTCCTTCAACGTATTTTAGCGTTATTGCAACTTTTAACCAGGACTTTAGTTTTAAGCAACAATAGTTACAGCGAACACATACACAAAAACTTTTTAAAATTTTTCCAGATCTGATGTTGGGTATGTCATCATTCTCAGTGTGAAAAGGCACGTGGAGCTGACATCATTTAATGACACAACAGGTGGTCTTGATATCCTGCAGTCCTAGAAGGGGGAGGACGTTGATTTCAGGAGACACCATTAGTTGTGAATTCATGTTTAACTTCAAGTATTCCAAAGTTTCAGGAAAACGACAGTCTGATAGGTGCGCAATATATATGTTCAATTTAATGACTAGACATCAATTTTATATATGATTGGTAAGGTTGTAATGCTAGTCAAAACCTTTCACGTTTAATCTTGTGCGATGTCGAGAAGTATTGATGAAATTTAGAATTACACTTGCTGATCAGGTCACAAGCATGTTATGCACACAGCCCTTAGACTTCCAGAGGTTTTACGCTGCCTTGCTGTTTCCAGCACTTTACGGTTGGCATTTTGCAGTTGTGTGTCATCTCCACAACGGTCTTAATTTCATTTCACCAAATTTGAGATTAGCTACTACGGTTTTAGAGGAAATAAAGTAATATTCTGTAAATTAAGAAAATTGAAAACTTATGGGTAAGCAATATTATATTTATGGTGTAGGTACTGCGCAATTGCTACGCCATTCTCAGAGATTTTATTGTACGTTAAATCCATGAAGGTGGTCTTAAATGGATCTCAGTGAACAGCATTGAGTTCTCTTTGATTATTCAAGAACCTGCCGCATCGTGGTCTTTTGCTCATGAAAAACTTTAATGGTTGGTGCGAAACAATAAAATTATCAGGCCAAAGCATCTCGCTTTGTGTTGCGCAACCGAACACGGTCCTTAGCAGCAACGACAGTTTCCATTAGGTTGACTGGCGGGACTAGAATTTCTGTAACCTCAGATTTCATGATGCAATTTACATCCTGTTCTGATGTTCTACTGGGTTCGTTCACCCAATATTTCATGAGCGGCCGTCGCTTGCCCAGCCAATGAAACTGTTGGTCGTATGTTTAAAAAACCCCAGGTGATTAGGAGGTGAAATGATCCGAAATGACACTTCAAAAATTCTAAACTGGTTTATGCAACGATCCTCGATTTTTGGGTAAAGTGTTCGGTTTCTTTAGCGCGATGTTTGAGAACTGACGTGTAGCTGTATAAGTTTAGACACCCTTGAAACAATCGTACTTTTGTTATTAACCTGCCATTATCTGTTTTATTGTCAGTGGCAACTCGCACAATGCGAAATCATCCTGATATAAGTACTTGGTGACAGTCAAGTCTCGTGTGGTTCGGGTATCCAACTGTTTCACGAATCCTATGCAGGGCCATCAATAAACGAATAATCCCGCGTGCAATGCCAAATATTACATACGATGCTTCTTGGAAAAAAATCCTCCCAAATATGTTAACCACATATATAACTCAAAAAGTTGGTCTCATTAGTAGGTCAAAAATACTTTCTGACATACACTAGTACTGCAATCATGAGAGAATTCTCGTGGGACAATCTGCCCAAATATGTTAACCACATATATAACTCACAAAGTTGATCTCATTAGTAGGTCAAAAATACTTTTGACATACGATAGTACTGCAGTCATGATCAATCATGATCATCATGGGATAATCTTAGTCTCCCGTGAACAATAAAATCAATTTTGGGAGAATAACACACCCAGCTATTATATCCAGGTTTTTCTGGAACGATAAAAATTTAAAGTCTAATACCCACTAGAATCATTCTTGCCACGCTTACTGCGGTCTCAAAACAACCGGATCGCGCCACTTATGATGTTCATGCACCTCACATATGGCTGATTTCGAAACCAGATTTCTGTTTTTGATAGAGCCGTACCGGTGCAGCTTGTATTGCCAATCACTCAAGGCCCAGTGGAGCATACCACTCTGTCCTGGTGTCGTAACAATAAGTGACCGCGTACAAAATATGAAGGAAATAGTTTATTTTGAGTTCTTACACAGTACTTTGAGGTTTCTATCATATAGTGTAAAATGAAGTAGATAGGGTCCAACTAATTCTTTTGTGAGCTTTGTTTGGAAACCGGTGCTAGCAGGTTCTTTGTTTTCATCAAAAATAGTCTGGTGTACGATATATGAAATTCGTTGGGGATGAGATGATGTCCCAAACCCTCCAGGATCCCGTGTTACACCACGGGCCCGGATCGCGATAGCGCTATAACACTATGTAATATAGGAAAAATCAAACATAGACTTGTTTGGTCCACATTCCTGTGGACCATCACTGCCATAAAAACGTTGATGGGTAGTGTAGAGTTCAGCAATTTACTCAGTGCCACACTAAAACGCCTTTACCGTCTGTGCATTTAAAACATCCAATTACATTGAAAAATTGCATAGGTTTGCAATAAACGCGGGTGACTTCATTAGATTTTACAGAGATCTAGTTTCACCAAGTCTGTATCACCTCCGACTTGCTTCTGACGACTGGTGAATGCGATCGATCCCAAGGTTAGCCTTTCGGTTGTAGCTTATGCTATTTCGAATAGTCACGTTTTTGGAACCATCAATCATACCTCTAATCTGAACTTTTTTAACCCCAAAAGCACAAATTTTCAGAAATTTCCACTGGCTGGCAGAGCGGGTACAACTAGACTACAATGGAAGAACATTTCCAATAATAACTGTCATTTCGATACACTGGGAGAGAACGTTTGTGCGCAAAGGATCCGCTGAACTCCTGAAGTTAGAAAAGATTCTTCCCTAGTTAATTGCATAACATTCTATCAATGTTCGCTTTTGAGGTTTGCATGTTGTTCCTCAACGTGGCATCATATAATTTTTGCTTTCTCAAGCAATGTTTCTGGGTCAGGTCATGCGGGATAGATTGCAACAAGTTCTTCTACACCACACTGTGAGATTTAAGTTATACCTGTCGCTTATCCAACAAAAACTGGTAAAGTAAACCGTTCTATTCAGCCGCGTGGGCTTGACAGAATTAAGTTTCAAATAAGGTTTTTAACCCTCCAAACTAAGTGTGTAAATTTTCAAACTTTGCAACTACCTATGCATGATCATTTTTCAAACATTATGGATCGCCGTGTTGCGATTAGGGGTCCGGCCAGCTAAAAATGAAAGAAATTCTGGCCAGAATGTGCCCATCATTGTGGCCCATGGGGGTTATTGTTTTGATTTCTCTGATTGCACCATCAGCTAAGCATTCGATTTTACAAATGTTTGTCATCAATATGATGGCTCCTCATTTTAACTTCCAAAAACTCACGCCCGTGTCAAATACAATAAGTTAGATTGCCTATGTAAGTCAGTTATATTTCAGTGTGGTCTAGTCGACGTTGTAGTCATAAACCTTTATGTACTAGATTGAGGAGCGGGATCCAGTGACATACGTAATGTTATGAGGTTTCTGTCAACACTATTTCACCCAATCGCTATCTGTGTTGGCGCTTGATGGCAAGATGACATTCATGGACATTCATGGACAATATGTAAGCTAGCAAAATAGATCCGTTTCGTCGCCCCCTATCTCAGGTTTTGCAACCCTGCCAAGGCTAAGTGCTCATACACATATACAAAGCATTTGGGCGATGATCTGGTATAACTCCCTTCACAGTAAGAGGTTTTTTGTGGTCATTGCAAACGAGTTATGGCGGATTTTTTGAAATGATATGTTGACGAGCGGCACCGAACGTCTGACTTCCCAGGATCCGAGACACGTTTTATGCCGTCAGTGTTAAGCAGTGGTTGGAAAGATGCCTGGGCTAAATGATTTTGGATAGCTCCACGGCCAAACTGCCTTTAGAAAGCGCCTAAACGCAACGACATTGAGTGTTTGGATTTAGCATAAGGTGGACCCTGAAACCGTAGGGCAACAGTGGATGCGCATCTCGTCGATGAAAGCGCATGGTGATGAAAAAAGGAGGCGCTCAGATATATTAAGTAGAAGCTGCATTGGGGGTTAAAATATCCACCCTAATGCAATTACTTTAAAATGCGGGTCAGTTCCCTTGAAGCTAGTTGATGCATTCGGAGCAAGCGAGCATTAATTGCATGAGACCGTGATAAAGCGCAATATTTTGGGTAAAGCCCGAGAAAACGTAACACTGTTCAGCTTGCCTAGCATAAGAATTCCGGTAACGTCCTTGAAAGGGCGTGATATACCTGACCAGCATAGAAAAAGAGCAATCCCAAGTGTAATATGTCACAGCGCTTGGGAGATGCCTGGGTAGTCGCTCTCTTCATGCCTGAGGTTATGTTTACAAATAGCTGCCCTCCCGCTGTAACCCGATTAGCCATTGGCAATCATTCTACTTGGATTATGCTTAGTCCGCTTTTAATCTCTGTTGCTTTGTGGCTTGTATTTCTTGCTTTCCACGGCCACGCTACTGTTGGAATTGCCGTTCATTGTTCTCGCTTTCAGTTGGCCCGCTCGTGATCTGTACCGTGTCGTGGTCGGCTTCTCTGTTTTTTGATTTTCTGAAGGTGTAACTCTTATTATTATAGTTTGTAGAGCTACTGAATTTTTCTTTTGGTCCTCGTTTGGCTCTGGAATGTGTGGTTCTGAGTTTCCTTCATCCCTAAGCCCTAGAAGACAGGATGGATCTCAATGCGCCTGTTTATTGTTCCATCATTGGAGTATCACGCCTTCATGAACTCGCCTTTTTCGTTCTTGCCTGGTACAGTATGCTGACGATATTCCAACCAAATCTGTCCTTCTCCATCTTCGTGTGTAGAGATTGGCCGGAGCCGGTTATCTCTCCTAGTAACTAGATTTTGTTTGTTGCAGTGCATTTTGTAGATTACATTTGTCTTCTCCATCGTGTTAGTCAATCTGTTGGCAACTTTTATCTCATACTTTTGTGGTATTATTGCGGTCATCTATGAAATGTTTTTGATGTATGCTGGAGCGATTGGTTTGCTTTTGCTTCCGGCTGTCAAGTTGGTTGAATTGCATTTCCTCAAGGATCTCCAGGCAAAATACCTTGGGTACCAGTTCCTTTGTAAGATTTTCAATAGGTGTTTCTCTTCTTTTGCCTTAGATTCTACTATGTTGCAGTGTGTTTCGGTTTGCTGGAAGTGTTCTAATGCAACCCTGTTGGTGGCGCTCTGGATAGTTGCTGTGCTAGTTCAGAATTTGATCAGTGTATATTGTCCAGCGAGTAATGCTTATTTGCATACTTTCCGATTGTTGCATGAAAACCAGTTTATTTTCCATGAATGTCAGACAAAAGTTATATCCTGCGCCAAAATTGTCTAATGAACTAAATAATCTGAACAACATAATATATGAGCAAACCAAAGAGAGACGAAAAAATAGCTAAAAGGCTTCTACCTTTTGGTGGATGGGGAGGCGTGTAATAATGCTACACAGTTTAATTACTTTGCATCATTTGCGGTTAGTCGAAATTGCATCTTTCTTTAACAACTTCATAAAAACACCACATTCATTCAAAGGTAGATCGTGAAGCACTTGTTTGTGGATCATTAAATACGTTCAGGAATGTTTTTACATGGCTGACCAGTAAATAGAGCAGGGTTTTTTCAAGTATCTAGAGTGCGCAAGGGTCTTTCATTGTTTTTCTCCAGTGAGCCTACCTGTATAAGCGAGCCGTACAGTCTGACGAGATGCAATTTATACCTCTTTTTCTGCAGCAAACAACAGTACATATCTAATAGGATTAGTTTCGGGTGACCAATTGTTATTGTCGAATAAACCGCAACTAGCGTCCCCCATTACTTAATTATGCTAACAACTTAAAGTCATCACTGTTGACTGATTTGCTATTCGCAAATGAAGGGATGTTCTACGGGCGAATTTAGCTGTTGATTTGATGAGCGGCCATTCTGTATGTCAAAGGGTTCCCTGGCATGTGTGCACCCAGTTTGACCAGTGAAGTTTCAAGCGAAATGCGTTTTAGGGGCAATATGCATCGTGAATTAAAACTGGACAATTCGTGCTTATTTAGCAACCATGTATAACCCTGTGTGGATGTATGAGGATACTTTTCTTTGTCCAACAAATGTGTGACATCATTTTATGGTGTTCTGACTACTTCAGGAGACACTGAATAGAAAAATTAATCGGGCGCCCAGAAACGATGTCCAACACGAGGGGGTAGCTTGGTTAGCTGTTCAAAAGGCTACTTGAGGATTCGCATTTGTATGCAATTATTGCAGCAAATATTAGGATAAAAGCAATAAGCCCATATTTCTGTCTAACAAGACTTTGTTTGTCATTAGTTATCAAGCTGCAGGAGTATGTGATTGAAAAAGAAGCACAAGTTGGGAGACCTAGTGAACCTCAAGTTACATACCAACGAGAAGCCACCCGAAAACCAAAAGTGTCCTACAACTAATGAATTTTTCGTTGCGCACATGATAGTGTAATATTTTACGCGGGCAACTAACTTTTCAAATTTCTAAGTGCTACAACGGAAACATTTAGCAGTACCGACCCACTTTTCTGTGTGATATGATTTAGGCCGTATGGTTATCTCATTTTTCAAGAATTATTTACGTCGAGCACTCCCGACTGGTCCGTTGTATCTTGAAGGTACATTGAGCTGGCTATGGAATGAAGAATTTTAACTCATCTGACATTGAAAAGCAGAATGCGCGTATGGATGATTTCCTTTCCGTGGGTAATATCGATGACGCTCAAATTTTGTGCGCGTCCCTGTGTCCATGAGTCTATTTGTGTAAGCACTAATTAGCCTCCAATCTTGAATACTCGGAATACTCTTGAATACTCGTAGTTAGGCGTGCAGCAACGGAGCCTAATGTGGAATTCATAAATTGCACAGCATCGAGCAGCCAAAACCTTTGAACGCCAACTGGCAACTGTTGAGGTGTTTGTTATAATTTGTTTGCGGAGCTTGATGATTAGGATGCACCATTGGAGGAGAGACTTCTACCCTGGTTCTTGAGGTTACGTAAGTCCTAAACTAACGACCACGTTTGAAATCTAAACGACTGCGCACCAGCTAATGATTGACTTCATACTGGTTCCATGGAAGTTTGCATTTTTGCACAAATCTGTTGTGTTCAAACAAGCATTGACAGGCTATTGTGTGATTCATTCTGTTGTGGTGCAACAGGCCTGTTTGCGTTCGTGTTATCATGTGGACTGCCTTCTGATGGCCTCATTTTCTGACTCTTGGTGTTCCACTCTTAGCAGATTTATGGCTACATACGAATAGGTTTGAACGTGACTAGCAAACCAATGATAACCTGCTCATATTCTACTACTAACATTTCAACATATTCTATGGAATCCGTTTTAAGTGGTCCCTTAGAAGGAGCACCCTCAAGGTCGAATTAATCCTGATTGCGGATATTCAGGCTTTATTTTTGCCAACCCAAGTAGTTTGAGAACACTGTGGCGCGTTTTGTGAATGTTCATCAATTTTTATTTGAAATTTACCAGGGATAACCCAACAGTTTGTTCTGTGCAATCGCTTTTGGTGGGTCAAGTAACCTCACTAAATATATTTTGCCAGGGTAGAAAATAAGTTAATTTATGTGGCTATTTTGGGATGATATTGAAACCTTCCTCAGCGTTATTGTGCAGGTGATTTCACGAAACACCCTAAATCATGGTTAGTTTATATAATAGAAAGTTGCTGGATCACCAGAAGCCTTTTCAACAAAATAAAACAATAATATTGACCTGATTGTGCCGTTGGCATGAATTTTATCGACAATATTTCCATATTAGTCGCAACTTGTTTTTGTTATGGTAATGGGTTTTTGGACTGGTTGCAGCTTGCTAAAATATAGCTCCATTGTTTTAAATCTCAGTTTTGTCCTTGAATGCTTGTCAACAGAATAAGAGGGAAAATATCAGCTGTTTGGTTGGATGAGCGGAAGCTTGAAATGCTTCAACGCTGATGGCAATATACCAAGAACGATGAGCACACCAACTGTTGCACGTAGGCTCAGCTATTGTCTTGGTGCCATTAACTGAGAGAAGCATTGCTTATCGCTCAAAACCAAAGGCTTTCTTTAAATGACAGCACGCCAGTGTTGGGTATCTCTAGTTTTAATAAACATGGTCATAGATTTTCAATTCTAAACTGAAACAGCTAGGCGTTTGTTCGTGAGACCTTTGATTAAGTACCAGCCATGCAGAACAGAATCTATGGACCCTGCAAGCATACTGCTTAGTGGAAATGAACATTTTTATATTGCTAACCAACTGGCCTCAAGGTTTGTCTAGTCGAACGACAAACATCATCCTATTAGTGGACCAATAGGCAGTCCAAATCCTTCTTCTGACATAACCGATTGACGGTAATGACGCTAACACACGCAATGTTGAAGTGTGCAGACAATAGTAAAACAGGACAAAGTTGGCAATGGATTATGGAAGAACACAGTAGCAAGCAATTTTAAAAACACGAAACGCTTTGTGAAACTGTTTCTTCTTCTTCAGAATAACTGTTATCTTCTCCTCATGAGTTGTCTACTATAGGTAAAATTAAAATTTGAAAGGTCGATAGATAACAAAATGAAGGTTAGGTTGGTAAGTTTGATCGAATTCGCCAATGAATACAGCACACAGCCCCAACAAAATCTACCTCAATCCGTTGATGGAGTAATCACCCGCTCCACAACCAAGCAGACGTCACTTAGGAATCATGCTTAGTTGAGCAACTAAGGTATTCGAAAATTAAAACTTTGTCACTGGACGACTCACCTCCTGTTCCTAGGCGCACCAAACTTCTCTGGTAAATTAGTATGCAATAGTAGCTATCCGGATTTGTGGTGAGCCTAGGTTGGCCCCAGTATCCCGAAACTCCCACAAAATATTAATTTGCCCCGCTAGCCGTCTGCAAGTTTGCATTGTACGTTTGGCCCTTACCCATCTTGTTAGCAGTCTGCTAGCAGAATAAACGATACGCCTTCCAAATCGCACTGCGGGAATGATGAACAAACTGACCTATTTAGGTAGCACAATGACAGCGAGATGTGAACGTGAAATGAATTTGCTTGTACTGTGGGCGACCGCAGTGGAGGAATAAGAAAACGCAACACTTCCAACGACGGTTGCGTGTAGATAACCGGTTGTCAGAGGGTTAGGTTTTTCTTGATAAACCTTAACAGAAAATTGAATTTTTAAGGTTTTCAAGCGCTCATATCCCGGTTTTCCCTTCAGTATGGTAGAAGGTGAATACCATCATCCAAGTAACCAAAGTTGACAATTGTGCCGTTCAAAACGAGCTCACTGCATCCACAATCCACCAAATTCTAATTCTCACAGATCACAGAAGTCCGATTTAGATGATTATCACAGCCCCATGGTCGTTTACTCATCGCCTAAAGTGAGAATCTGCTCAAAGATCTACCTCTTAATTCGATAGATTAGGACTTTGTGTCATACTAAATCGTCTCAATATCTTATCAACCGCGTGATTAAACGGTATAGCGCTTATAGCACTTATAGCACGGTATAGTACTTAGTACTGAACCATGGCTGTAATATTGTGATCATTCGTTGTATCTGTAGTGCGGCGAACACTAATTTACGAAGATCACCTTCACCCTCTATAAAAACCATCACTGTTGTAAATTTTACGAATTGTCTGGTAGAAAGACCACACTAAAAGTGCTAGCTGGGAGTGCACCCCAGTCTAATTTGGATCCCACCCGTTTGTAAGTATTCTCTTTCTGTTTAGTGCGAAAGATGATACTTGCGCACTGGAGCTGTTTGAAGCTATGTTAATCCCACACCATCACACATTCCTCATGGTACTTACCCATTTGATAGGCTAAAAGAAACTTGTTTGCAATGAATTACCCTACATGAGAATTAAAGCAAGAAATGTGCGGAGTGTTCTTTGTTGCAAATGAAAAATGTTTTTGAAAAAACTCCAGAACACGACGCGCTGGTGCTTAGCTACCTAGATATGTAATGTCCAGTCACGGCTAGAGCGGTCACTCCAAGTATCTGCCTAAACCAACAGGCCGTTGGCAGATTGTGAAGCGCGAATTTGCCGGGGTATACTCGGTTGTAATGAGCGGAGTATCCAGCTTCAGTGTGGGTCAGTAATTACACATGTTAAGCTGCAGTTTACTAGTAATGGTGCAGCTCCCGTCATTGACTTCATGGCTCACTGTCACTCATACGGCTGTTTTAGATATTGCTAACACGAATTAAAACTAGCGGAAGTGAGGGAACACCGCACTATGAACATAACTCTTGCTTGTCCGTTCCTCGTATTAACATTCTCTTCGGCCAAACAGAGGACTCTAAAACGAAGCTATTTGTAAGACGATTGATTGGCAACTTCCCGGTATTTATCAGCATTTTGTTTTCGGTTAAATATTTCAACATTTGTTCACGCTGCTACTGCATTTAACTTCATGTCCGAGAATATTTCGTTTCAAAGGGTCCCATAAAACATGACGGAATTGAACGTTGGAAGCCATTCGCCATTTTATCAGAAGCTGTTCGCAACTATTTGCATGGGGCTGCATCCAAGTGGTCGTGTTTTTCTCCGTTTTTTTTTT
>NW_008752060.1:52063-53067 GCF_000715545.1 Opisthorchis viverrini | reverse complement strand
AATTTTTAGTGAAAGAAACGAATGCCGAGTTACACCGGCCCCTCGCTATCTAAAGGGTATTTTTTGACATTGATCTAAGCCGTCTGATTGGGGACTCAGGAGGATCCGGACATTTTTTGGTTATATAGAGGAATCTGACATTCCTGACAGCTACGAAATCGTAAAAGATCTTGCCTGTCACCATTAGGACAAAGCTTGGTGAGCGCATAGCCAAAAGGCGAATGCTCATGTTTTGATCAAAAACGAAATTGATAAAAGCGTGGCCGCATTTATGATAAACTGGATTGTAGAACGTTCTCAATAAATAGAGCCCACAGGTTGTTATGCATCCAAACTTCAAAGGAATTCTTCGTTTTTCCGCATGCGTGATTTGGCCCAACACAATAAAAATAAAAACAATTGCTGCAAAACCACACGAAGGACTTTTTGGGAGTTACGAAATCAGCGTTGGCCGATGTAATCCTTTGAGATTTTCTGCTGCAAGATATTGTCAACATTAAAAAATCTGACTGAATATGCCCAGTAATGAACACACAAAAACCCACTGGTTGGCTTTGAGAAAAAAGCCCGATGGAGTAGGAAAATTTGCACTTTCTTTCATTGCATTCCATAACTATGATGCCACCGTAAGCATTTTTCGAAAGAATCATGTAGAACTGGTCGCAGTTGTTGCCGGATTATGTCTGAGTTGTTTTTGCTTAGGTAAATGCTTTTTAAGGCATATTTTCACCTCCGAGTTTGAATGAGGACTTCTGTGCACCGGGCATCTACCATCAGCACACTATTGTGTTAGTTGCAAAGTAGTACTGGCTGATTGCATGTGTTTCAGCAACAGTCTCGAACACTTGGGTTCCACCAGTTCTAAACTAGTTCGCTGGATTCTGCAAACATCACCCCGCGGCCTGAGGATGCATTACATCCATAAACCAACGTGGAAAGTTATCTGGGACTATGGACACCCTACATAAGTCTAATTAGACAAACTCCATCACAGGTGAAAGCTG
>NW_008752060.1:21294-52034 GCF_000715545.1 Opisthorchis viverrini | reverse complement strand
TTAAATGCGTGAAATAGGGCAAACTAATATTGGCAATTACGTTTTCCCCCCCAAATTATATTTGTCCTGCGGTATACTTAGAGAAGAAATAATAATACAGTCAACGCAGTCAAAATTGGCAATATACGTTCCGTCTGGTTCCGAAAAGTTTTATGCAATATATTTTGGAACTGCATTACACCAGCCGGTTGATGTATTCATGAATCTGACCTAGGGCTGACGGACACTTCCAGTTACCATTTACCAACGTCGGCGTTGTACACCTGTTTAGTCAGTCACTGTTCGCTGACCTAATGGCTGCAAACATCATGTCATGTTCTGATGCTGTTTACACGCAAGCAGGTATTTTATCAACATGAGGTGCAGAACGATAAACATGTGCTCTCCATGCTTTCAGACGAAAGCGAGCAAAGAACAGTAAAAAAACAAGACGAAAGCGAGCAAAGAACAGTAAAAAACACGACAACTTCAGTTGCAACGCAGCGATTCCTCACCATTAAACATTTTTTGGGCTGCCACAACATTACGGGCTAATGTGTGCAGAAAGTTTCCCGCAAACACAGGTCTACCGTCCGTAATACACTTACGGATGTCCCGTATACATCCCATAGTTGTGTAAAGTGGATGTGAGTTCCGCTGCATTCAATACAATACACTGAGTGGCGAAGATAATATGTCTTCGAACATGACCCTATCCATCTCCATTTCTTTTTCGGTACCTCCTATACAACGTTTTTGGTGTTCTGTGGGTGCGTATTCAACTGCGTTTAAACGACTCCATTTCCAAGTTTCTCAGAAAGGTTTTTGAGCAACTCTACTGGTTCATGACCCCACTCTACGATACTTGACGAAAATATTGCTCCAAAAGCCCAAATTCAAATCTTTGGATGCCATATCAGTGATATCTGTCGATTCCACGGCGTGTGGTATTGACAAGGCCAAACTCAAACAAACCGCCAACCAGGTTAGTCCTCAAGAAGGTCTATCAACCCACACAAACAATTCTATGCATTAAGCATTCAAATTCTTTAGGCAATATCGCTCAGCTTGGCAGAAAAAATATCCATTTACTCTTCCGTCAGTCGCTCGACGATGGCCCCATTTATCGTACATGAAATAAAGTAACTGCATTGCCAAAGGTCTTGTGATTACTTACCGCTCGCCCCAGGGAGAATGCAAAAGACGCCAGCTTTCTACAGACACATTAAATCAGGTCATTCCGATTCGAACTTCAGCCATCCCCAGAGAAGCAGGTGTGCTTCCGAATCTTTTCTTTTGTGTAACACACAATTCTGTGAATAGCTTCATAAGATCCAAAAACAAAGAAGGCCACGATTTGTTTTTTTTCTAATGCTTCCAACCAGGCATCGCAAGTTTCGCTGGTCCACAAGCGTCAGACCAATTACAACCAAACATAATTCCTGCGTTACTATAGGGCTTTCGTATCAAACGACACATTCCTGTTGTGAGACAAATAAATTTACCCTTCCTCTGAACCGACCTCTGTTGGGGCTATATATTGTTCAAGGATCTCCTCACCTTGAACGATTTCTTGCTGGGTTATGATGTCCACTTTCGCTCAGCAACCTGCTACAGAGACGGTCATGGGGTTCATATACTCCTATTAAGGCAAATCAAGTTGCCTGATCTCATTCTTCTGGGCAGGGTGTTTGCCATGGAACAAACTAATACACGGTGAGCACATAGTAGAAAAACAAATTTGACTGCCCCGGTTTTCGTCAGCTCGGGTGCTTATCATGTGGAAGAACAATTTTAATCACGTTGCCTCGGCGGGTGTGTGTGATGCGTCTTAACATGTAAAAAGCTTACTGTTTAAAGAAGAACGCCGCAACTTTGCCACACTTGTGCATTTCGGGCGGAAGAATGGTGCCGAACAACATCCCTGATAAGGCAATCTTGAACGAAATCCCACTGCCTTGTATTACAACCCGAATACCTGAATTCGGAAAATATTAAAAGTGTGGGCTCTTCTATCCAAGATGGATTCGGAAGCTAGGTGATCAGTAAAGCGTATTTTTAACACTCTTATCGCAGCCGTCTAATTTTATCTCCGCCAGACTGCTACGACTGCACCCTAGTGGCTAATTATGTCACATAGATGTAAGAGTGCTTTATATTAATGAATGGTACAAGTATTGAGCTTAGAATTTTTACCTGATACAGAATCTGGTGGGAGGGCAATAATCACTTGCGGTGTTATTGGCAGTTTTGTCAACTTTGCTCATTGGTGGCCGTTGGCATGTACGCTGAGCTGGGCAATTTGATTGCAAACGTTTCGTCACCAATCGAGGTAACATCATCAGTGCGTTGTTGTGGAGCGTAGTAGTGCGTAGCGGTGGGCTGGTGGTTGTGCACAAATTCGGAACGTCCACTAAATAGTGTAGCCTGGTCGTTGGCTTGTTCGTTGGGCTGATGTCACCAATCGAGGTGACGTCATCAGTGCATTATTATGGAGAGTAATTGTGCGTAGGGGTGGGTTGGTGCTTGTGCAGCAGATAGTCATTTTGGCGTGCAGTTATAACATCCAGAAAACTGATATGTCATTTTATTTACTCAACGTACCAAATCAACACACGCTCAAAATCCGCCTGTGCGCGACGGACGTATTCGAGGATACTACTAAGGCATCCGAAACATATTATGTCGGTGTTTTACAACACTAGTCTCCCCGTAATATTGATTATTGCGTAAGTGATAATGACAATGTTTAAACTGCCTTGAACGCAAACCGTGCAAGAAAACATTTTACTGAATATTTGTTAACAACTCCAACGAAGTACAGCACTTTCATTTCATTCTTCTTAAAAGAAACTTGATTTGGTTTACTGAAAAGTAACTGAGACTGACAAATAGATATTTTCTGGCAAGACGCACGGCACTAAATTAAGCAAACTTTTCGCAGTCCATGCGGTTTATGTTAGAACGTGAAATAATCAGATAGTGCTTTTGGGAGAGTCAGTTGGTGGTTGTCACTTTTGAGATCATAAGAAACGCTGAATTCTAAATGACTACTGAGTAAACGCTCAAAATCTGTGAGTGTGTTTCAAAGATGAAAGCTGAGAGCGAATAATGACAGCAATTCCTAAGGAATTCACGGGGAAACTGGTGGAGCTGCTCGACCTGAAGCAGAAATCATTACCGCACACATGTTGGAGGAATCAGCTAAAAGTTTTGGTCCATGAAATCATCATGGCCAATCGACGTGTGATCTTTTTCCGGCTAATTCCAAAAAGGAAATAGACGTAGTGTCACGTATACATCCTGAAACTAGTGAACTGATTAAAGTTCTGGTCAATAGCGAGAATATTGAATGTGGCAACCACAAACACATGTCGACTGCATTTGTTCTGTGGTTAATTTACTGCCATTAGTAGAAACGATCAGAGTTATCAGTTTGACGCTGAACACTAGACAGCGAAGGTTAAATGCTAGTCGTTCATATTCTCAACATAAAGAACCACATGTAATATTGATTATTGCGTAAGTGATAATGACAATGTTTAAACTGCCTTGAACGCAAACCGTGCAAGAAAACATTTTACTGAATATTTGTTAACAACTCCAACGAAGTACAGCACTTTCATTTCATTCTTCTTAAAAGAAACTTGATTTGGTTTACTGAAAAGTAACTGAGACTGACAAATAGATATTTTCTGGCAAGACGCATGGCACTAAATTAAGCAAACTTTTCGCAGTCCATGCGGTTTATGTTAGAACGTGAAATAATCAGATAGTGCTTTTGGGAGAGTCAGTTGGTGGTTGTCACTTTTGAGATCATAAGAAACGCTGAATTCTAAATGACTACTGAGTAAACGCTCAAAATCTGTGAGTGTGTTTCAAAGATGAAAGCTGAGAGCGAATAATGACAGCAATTCCTAAGGAATTCACGGGGAAACTGGTGGAGCTGCTCGACCTGAAGCAGAAATCATTACCGCACACATGTTGGAGGACAAGTGACCCGCGAATGTTTCCGCAAAATCTCATGAAACCGTCGCCGGTCAGATGCGTGCGCTATATTAAATGCGAAATTCAAGAGTGTCAGTATTGTTACAGAAGTGCAAACTGTGGATTAGGTAATTGTCAAAATATACAATAATAACTGAAAATAATGCATTTTTATCTTAACAGTAAAGTTAACCACATAGAGTTGCAGCGGTAAACTCCCAGCGAGAATCCACAGGCGATAAGCCAAGTTAAAAATTATGTATGAAATGGGAAATTCACGATTTGCGTTTTGTAAAATGTGAATAGGTTGCTTTGATCACAGAAATGCAGGATGCAGCCCCGGACACTCCTAAAATTCTCCCAAAGACATGATCTAATAGGTAAAATGAGCTTAGGCTGCAAACAAGACTGATGAAATTTGTGAAAAAATGTAGCACAAATTTATTGCTGGCACCCTGGAAAATTTATTGAAGAATACGTAGCAAGTGAAAATAGTATAAACACGATAATTCGTTCTACCAACTATTTAGGCCTGTTATTTCTTTGGCGTGCTTGAAATCCGAAAATTGCTGGAAAATATCCGATAACTCCTCATCATTCGCGATGAATATTTCACGATGAGGGAGGGAGTTAATTATGCACGCCAAACATATATACATATATATCGTTTATTCCGTACTTATCTCGAACCCAGTAATTTATGGTGGGGCCACCCAAATAATTGGTGATTTCAAAGATGAAGAGTCTTCCGACAAAACAGCTGATTTCAGAAATCGCAAAAATATTCGCTTAGTGATTACGCATTAAACGGCCCTTTCAGCGTCGAAGGCTGCGACTGTGTCATTTGAACCGCCGGATGGTAGGCTATATGTTGGCAGCAAAGATGTTATCACGTGCGTTGTGAAGGACAACCCGACACAGGATAATCCGGGAACATTCGCTCTAACAGCGGACCCTGACAATCCAAGTCTGCTGTCCCTGGACAACAAAAAAGCTCAAATCAAGCCACCCGCTGATTCTGGCGTATATACGACTGCGGGAAATACCTCGGTGACGTGTCGGTGGACCGGAGCTCCAGACGCATTAGTCTTATTAGGATGTGAACCACTGCATTTGTTGAATGAGAATGCACGCTAGGCCTCTATGGTTGCTGGAGAACTGATGTTGGAATTATGTTTCATGAACAAGGCCTCAATTACATCGGATTGGTTTGTTACGCATCCACAAAAGTTATCACATTCGTCTGCCTAGTAAGGCAGGCCAGCTAAGCCATGTGCCCCTGGGGACGATTACTGGAGTGGCTTATGCATAGAGACGGTTGTTCTGGAGCCACTTCCGGAAGCCAACTTGGTTTGTCGTTTATACGGGGCTAAATTTGCCGGGTTCCACATCTCAGCACACGTATAATGCAAATAAAAGGAGCATATACCAAAATGTGTAGCAATTACGCTTAATTTAAATCAGTCTGTTATATTACGCATAATTATTGGTAAGTTTCTTTCGCGCAATGTTTTGCTCAGTTGAGATGGTGTGGATAGTCACATTAGTATTTTGCTGTTTTGCTGATGTACCTCACAAGTGAAGAATGATGCGCGACGTCTACTGTCTCATGTGGGCCTTGAAATAATTGCATCTGGTTGAGCTGTTCATACTTCCGTAAAGCAAGTGAGTATCAGTTTCTGACAATTTCTACACACCCCTGCTGTGCAGTAATATAGAAAATAAAATATTGCTAATCTCATTTAGTAAAAAACGAATAATGATAACCATCATGTGGTCCTGATGTTGACAACACCTGACAAAAGTTACCAGAAAAACAACTCAGCAAAATGCACTGGCGCGGGTACCATTGGGTACGCGTTAGATGTTGTTTAAGTGTGAGGCGTATAAAGGCCAATAGTCCCTAAAGTGGATACTAGTTGTGGTGATAAAATGAGAAAACTGACTTCCTCTGCGCTGGTCAAAATTTGCTGCCTGGTCTTGGGTATGTACATTTTCTGGCAAGAGTAATTATATAAATCCGTGAAAAGTCAACTGGATGTTTTTGGTGCCCATGTGATTTTTCGCATAATTTTTCGCAACCTGAACTAATAGCGAAGCGTCCTGAAACACACTGCAATACATATCGCAATACATTAAAAAAGCACACAACACATATTCATTAACCTATGGTGGAAAAAATCCATTTTCAGCAGTTTTATGCAGGAAATTTTAAAAACTATTGCTTTGTTGACCCTAGAAGCTAAAATAAAAGATGACCTAAGTGTTCGTCGGTCATTTTTTGATTGCTTGTTCCTGTGTGGAAGAGTGTGAAGAAATGATTAGTAAGCATTTATCAACTTTAAGTACCACTTATAGCGCATCAGTTATGCACAAAGTTCAAAAATTGGAATAATACCCACATTTGTATCATTTGATATGTAGGATTAATAAGCAAACACGGATGTCACTCTATGTTCCTCTTCCTTCACATTCAGCTTTCTTGTGCGGGTTTGAAGTCCTCGAAGATGGTGAATCATTTGTGAACAGTTGTTCTCATACGTATACCCAGAGCTGCTGAATATCACTTTGTATAAACCGGCTTTAGGCTTTTCAACCTGGAAACGTTTTAGATACAAATGCGTAATAAATGATATTAGAATGTGGTTGGTTTAGTTACAGCTAACTACGGACTATGGTGGGTATCTCAGGTGCAGACAGCTGCGATTGTAATGTCAAGCAGCTTGTGAAAAACTGGAGCCCACCGTGCAAGAAAACGTTATTTAGCCACTGATATCTAGTTGACGCTTAGTTTGGTGATAGTGACCATTCAATCTTTACAAGGGCCTGTTGAAGGAGAAGTATTGAAGCAAAGTTTATCGCAATTAGTTTCAATAAATTTCACTAAGTTAAATGTATGCTTCAAGCGTACAAAATTGACGATTTGGTCGTCATAATCTATTTACAATGCTAAACTCTGAGCAGATGGTTATAAACGTGTAAGTCTAAAATCTGCGCCCATTTAGACCGCTGTCTTTGTGGGATTCGCAGGTTCATCATTTTTGGATTATTTGTTCGAGTATTCTTGGTTTGAATCAGATATCCCAGTGCTTACTCTTTCCACATATTTCTCAGATTTCTGCCTCAAGGCTACCAGTAGTTTCCAACAGCAGCCCCAATTAAACATTGCCTGAAGGTGTGAATTTGTCGTTGTGGATCTCTGAGGAACTCAAAGTCGTACATATATAATTAAATCGCGCTCATGTACGAAGTTGGACATTTGGTTTGTTTTAATTTATTGTGCTTTTCCAAAAATAATTGTATACTTATATGGTAAATTGGATGATATCTCTGCAACACCTAAGCCCAAAACGAGATGGTATTACGAGCAGTTGAACTACAGTACAGTCAAAATCAGCTAACAGTTTTGGTCCATGAAATCATCATGGCCAATCGACGTGTGATCTTTTTCTGGCTAATTCCAAAAGGGAAATAGACGTAGTGTCACATACACATCCTGAAACTAGTGAAATGAATAAAGTTCTGGTCAATAGCGAGAATATTGAATGTGGCAACCACAAACACATGTCGACTGCATTTGTTCTGTGGTTAATTTACTGCCATTAGTAGAAACGATCAGAGTTATCAGTTTGACGCTGAACACTAGACAGCGAAGGTTAAATGCTAGTCGTTCATATTCTCAACATAAAGAACCACATTGTGCACTGACCGATGTTCTACGCCTTTGTTTGTTATAAGGGTATCTGGAGTGTATGCTTGACGGTTTGGGAGTTTGTGAACAAACTGCCTTTGGTTCTGGAGGGAAAACGTGCTCCGAGTATACGTATAAGCTTTATCTATGCACACATGGAAAAATGAGGTGTAAAGTTTGAACGAATTCGTAGAGCAAACAAGCAAGAACAAACAAGCACCAGTTGAACTCGCGCAGATCTTCAAGCGATAGGCTTAGCGACACCGTCTCAGAACCTATGGGCCACCAGTTTCATATTCATTACGTGTGTCTTGATGAGCTCACACAATGTATTTGGACATGTGTCAGACAATGTATAATTTATGGTGGGGCCACCCAAATAATTGGTGATTTCAAAGATGAAAAGTCTTCCGACAAAACAGCTGATTTCAGAAATCGCAAAAATGTTCGCTTGGTGATTACGCATTAAACGGCCCTTTCAGCGTCGAAGGCTGCGACTGTGTCATTTGAACCGCCGGATGGTAGGCTATATGTTGGCAGCAAAGATGTTATCACGTGCGTTGTGAAGGACAACCCGACACAGGATAATCCGGGAACATTCGCTCTAACAGCGGACCCTGACAATCCAAGTCTGCTGTCCCTGGACAACACAAAAGCTCAAATCAAGCCGCCCGCTGATTCTGGCGTATATACGACTGCGGGAAATACCTCGGTGACGTGTCGGTGGACCGGAGCTCCAGACGCATCGGCGGAGAACACACTGAGGGTCGAGGTTTTGCGTGAGTTGCGCTATGTTTCATTCAGCCTGTAGCCAAAGCTATTTAACACTTTATAAATCATGCCTTTTTATCGAATGCTAAACGAATTGCGAAACGGAATCATTGAGATTATTTTTTAGCTCAGCAGTATTTAGCACGAAATGTTCACAACGTACACCCTCCGCCAAGTGTAAGGAGGTCGCGGCGGTGCTAATTTTTGCACACAGTGCTGCATGCAATAGTGACTCTGTAATGTTAACAGCGCACGTTAGCCAGTGATTCCGGAGGGATTCTTTCACTTGCCTCTGCGCTCACATGGTCATTTAAAATTCGTTTTTTAGGACGAAGGCACAAGTTGAACTACGCACGACAACTTCGTGATGTACTACAAAGATGTCGGATCTTTGTATGTAAAAGAAATTAGAACATACTGTTCGATCTGCACTGAGTGCTGTAAAGTACATCTGGCTAACGGAGAAGAATCCGTGATAAGTTATGGGGAGGCATACATAGCAATAGTAACTATTTGGGGCTTGCGAAATTTTCTCTAGTACACGCAAGTATCTAAAAGGGAAAAACTGCCCCCTATATTCTTCAACTGATTTTTATGCGCTGCACTAAATGTTACTAGAAGTTACTTAAGTGAAATGTATTCCTTTCAAGAAGGCTGAATTCAAACACATAACACAGCACATCTATTTCCATAACATCTTTCCATTTTGAATACCATCCCACGCACATTCTTATAGTAAAGGCGTGGTTGCTTATCTCTTAGTTTAGTTTGTAAAGGTAGAAATATTCATGAGC
This sequence comes from Opisthorchis viverrini, assembly GCF_000715545.1. Taxonomy (NCBI): domain Eukaryota; kingdom Metazoa; phylum Platyhelminthes; class Trematoda; order Opisthorchiida; family Opisthorchiidae; genus Opisthorchis; species Opisthorchis viverrini. Next base: position 42,812 of record NW_008752060.1, on the reverse strand, counting down.
CTGCCGAAGAGATAAACTAATACGCCCTATTCACACAGAGAGAAAGTGAATAACAAATAAAATTTCCACTGTAACACCTGCATAAAGGCTGATGAGTGAATCCTCATTCGTGGATTGTTTGGTTTGGTTTGGTTTCCATAGGATTGAGGTGAATAAATTTCGTATATCAACAAAATGGAACCATACACCATCCCTCACATCTCACCTACTGACGGGTTTGTTGCTATATTTATTCTTGGTTGCTTGGTTGCCACTAAAGATAAGCTTTTGTCATCACAATCAGTCAGTATACACATGGGCTCAGTAACTGGAAAAATCAAATTACCAGTCAGCCTCCGAGTTGCTGCGACATTCCTGTGCGCATCACCTGATGCAGACAGAGTGGCATTGTCGCATTTGAATAAGAGGGGAACGTATTTTCAACCTGAATTGTTGAAAGCAAATCGTTTTGCAACGGCAAATGATGCATTTGCACGGAATGGATTATTTAACGTGACTCCAATTTAGTAATGTGCACTCGTTATTTCATTTCCGCTTGTTGGTGTATCATTTAAATGCACAATGTCAATGTGGCCGTCAGATGTTCGATTTCAATATATCGTTCTGAGCCTAGCTCAAAATTGAAAGAGGTGTAACCCAGAATGCACATGGTGTTCAATCTAACACAGAATAAACGATCTTGAAAGTAATGACCAAACCAATGAACAAGTTCCTGTGACAATCAATCATCTTCTAGTCCATTGTCACTTTTTACATTGCCCCAGAGCGCAGTTCAGTACCACCATCGAAGAGTGGAGATTCGACTAATTTTGTCAAACATTATTTAACAAAATGCTACTTCTTTCAGACGACAGCGAATTACTGACTGAGGGGCGGCGTACATAATCGGGCAAAAAATAACTGCGCACTTTTGGAAAAGTTTGTTTCCCTGGTTATCAGCGACGAGAGCGAAATTCCATAACTGCTAATTGTACATCTCTGTTTAATTTGGCCAAACAGCCGCTACTACTACTGCTAATACTGGTGAGTCGTTTCTTGGTGACAATGCTTTCATACACCTGTTTAGTCGGCATACAGAGAACGACAATCAAAACTGAAACGTTGCACATAATCCTTATGCAAATCATTGATTAGTTTCCCGTGAGCACATTGATTTCGCTCTATCTAGACAGTCTTTTTTTAAGTGTAAAAAGCAGTCTGATATAATTATTGATGGTCTGCAAAGTTTCAGAAATCTTAAGCGTTTAATGTTGCATGTGTCTCGCTACCATGGTATCCAGATGTCTCAGAGTTTTAACTGCTTTCACGGTCATATCGCAATATTTAATTAGTCATGACATACCGAATGAATTGTACGTGAAACTTCACTTGCTTACCAACCCTGCCAAAAATAATAGTCAGCAACCAGCAGGTAGCAGGACGATAAACGAATCGTTGTCAAATTTCGCGCGAATCTCTCAAACGAAACAAACAATTCTCCTTCAAAAGCCGATCATACTGAAGATAAAACACAACAGTGAAGCACCATCCACGGCTGTGGTAGCAGTTGCGTATTTTGTGCTCTCGTACGCTTAGTCACTTTTCTCTTCCGGTGGCATCTTTTAGTTTCAGCTACTGATGGCGGAAAGTAGTCAAGTTGTTTCTAGTTTACCTTTATAGTCGTTTCACTCATTTTTAATAAATTGAATAAGAAGCTCATGAACGTGAGTGCAACGGGCACGCATAAACATCAGCTTCTTCGGCAGATGCGTCTGAACGGTTTTTGTGCCGCATGTTAAACGCTTGGTGTTTATAGCTGGACATTGACAATAGAGGTATCTCTGTCAAAACCTCCATGCGGTTTTGGTAAACTTTGCTTTCCTGGTTATCAGTGAAGACAGAGAAATTTCATAACTACAGACTGTAAATACGTGTTTAATCATGTCAAACAGCCGAGACTACTAGTGCTACTACTGGTGAGTCGTTTCTTGTCCAAAATATTTTCCATTAACCTTTCTCTTCTAAAAAGAGCGATAAACAGAGTAGGTGAACTAAAGTGAAAGCTTGCTTGATTTGTTGCACAAGAGCACATCTCATCTAGATTGACGTTCTTTCACGTGTATAAAACAACTTGAATGCGTATATCATTACCGGTTGTCTTCGAGGTTTTAGAAATTTCAAGCGTTGAATTTTGCTTGCGTCTCGCGACTACGGCTATTGAGATGTCTAGAAGTTTAAATAACTTTCAGAGCACTACCGCAATTTGAATTTAGCCTTGACATAGTGACTGAGTTGAACCTAAAATTTCACTGGCATGATAACCAAGCTAAAATGATACTATTAGGAACCAGCTGGCAGCAGTACAAAAAAGAAACGTAACCAAATTTTGCGCGAGTTTCTTCAGCATAAACAGAGTCTGCTTTTCAAAAGCGGAGTGTGTTGAAAACGAAACACAACAAAAAAGCGCTATTTACGTCTGTGCTAGCAGTTGCGTATTTTATATTTCCGTACGCTTAGTAACCTATCTATGCCGTTGGCATCTTTTAGCTTCAACTACTGGTGGCGGGAAGTAGTAAAGTTCTACCGAGTTTATATTCAGATCTCTTTTATTTTCAATGTATTGCATGAGCAGCTCATGAACGTGAGTACAACGAGCACGTCTAAATACCAGTTTCTTCGACAGATGCATCTGAATGGTTTTTCTCCGCATATTGAACGTACGGCGCTCATGGCTGGACATTGTCACCGGAGATGTCTCCGTCAAAACCTCCTTTGTAACGACGAATTTCTCCACAAACGCTGAAGCACGACAACAGTTATTTACCAAACTTGACAGGTCAGCTGCAGACAGTTCACAGTTATCTGTGCAGGTGTTATTAGAGCTTGTGAGATTAAGGTTTCAACATGGGCGCACTTAGTAAGCAAAAATCGCTATTCCCTCCATATTGGGGGTCGTCTGTGCATGAGCGAGAAATTTCCGCGGGTAAAATTTGTTGCGGAGTGAACAACCAGCACAATTATTTCATTGGTTGAATTTTAACGTGTGACATGTCTTAATATAGCCCTTATTTTTGTTGACTCACTGGAAGCCTACTGGCTGTCAATATAAGAGGCTTATTTGCCAGTCATGTCACGTCGTCTGCGTTCTGATCGCGTCATTCTTTAACTCTTAGCCTTCCTTTTTTGAAAGGTTTCTTGACCTGAACCTAGCGAGGTAACCAATGGAAAATTATCCAACTTTTGTTCAGTTTACCGGCGCGACCAGCGTTTCAGTGGAGTAAATGAGAGCTATTTAGATACCCAAATAGTCTTATCAACCCGAATGCGAGTGAATAAATTCGTTCACGTATTGAGAAATTTTATCACCTCGCTTTGCATTATAGGGGTGGCCGCCCAGCAATCACTGCTGTGTGCAATCACGGTTGCGGGGATGCTGATCACCTTTGTCAGGTAAATTCATTTTATATGGGTATTGTGCAAAGCTGTTTGAAGACCAAACGGCATTATTATGGTGCGCGATTTAGGAAAACGTGTAGCTGATTATCCTCCTGAACCACCAGAAATCTGTTTGGCAACTGGAACTCAGTTGCAGCATCTTGTGAAAATCGCGCAAACATTACGTTCGAATTTATTGGAGTGTATTTTCGCTGGAAGGAAATAATGTTCAGCTGTTTGGATTTCACGGCGATCAATGCAGGCCATCGTCGAACTACCATTCCTCTCAGCCAATTTTCTCAAAAACGTTTTGCATATAGTTGTTGATAGTCAGTGTTGCTTTTGTTTCAGTATTTGAGCTGGAGATGACTTATTAGGATTCCTCGTGGAACAGTATGTTAACATGCCAAGTCTTTCAAGTTGATATATTTTGTTAATTTGATAGGAAACATGTTGCTCTTGAGCCACACATTAAAGGTTCAATCATACTTCCTTTCGTATCTTTCCCAGGACCTCATGGTTTTTCATTGACGGCTAACTCAAAAAAACATGAAAATTTGGGCGAACTGGTTCTAGACGATTCGCCGTTTCAACAGTATGAACTACTATCCCTTGCCTGCATGAAAATTTGTCAAAAATTGTCACACCATTTATGTCAACCGATAATTTTTTACTGAAAAAAAAATCATTCCATGTACAATGTCCTCAGTCTCGAAGGTTGTCATTTTCATCAAAATTTTATTCGGTGCTTGTATTATTTAAGGTCACCATCTAAGGCTTGTTTTTTTACCAAACTTGGAAAAATGCATCAGCTCCAAATGTGGCCTGACAGGTATATAAAATGCCGCAACGCAGATGAAAGTATTCACGGTACGCTGTGCGTACCAATTCTTGGTTGCATACCCGACTACTATGTTAGCCTCAATAAATTGACTGACGTAGCGCCTCACACTGCAAACCAAAGTTTATCCCCAACATCGACTTATGAGCGTTGGTGTGTAAGATTCTACCGTCGTTAACGTGTAACCATATCAAGACTTCGAAAAATTCGTTTGATCCTATTGCCGCCTCTTTGAGTCTGACAAGCTGCTTGTAATCTCACGTTTGGTGTAAGTTTTTTATATTGTACTTGCCTGTTTGATTGAACTCGCACGGTCAGCTTGCTGAGTTTATCTTTATCCTACTTGATACTGCCGGCTTGCTGGTAGAGAGAAATTTTGGATTGCTCCACTGGATTTCCAGTTTCGGTTTATCTGCTCGTGCATTCTTTAGTTCCATATGATTTCGCTCACTGTGGTTGCTGAGCTAAACTTTTTGCTGGACGACACTGACTGAATTCTGACCACATCTATCCAGCTGGCACAGTTGGGTAGACATTGACGGCAATGAAAATATATTCGAATGTGCCTGACACTGTTTGTCCCCATGTAGCGCATGCCTCGAACACTAGCGCCTAAATTGCACGACATCAGAGTCAAAAATGCGAAGCAACTGGAGATTCTCTCGGGCAATGCGCCAATCATTCAAAAACCGGGAGCTTTGTTACCAGAATTTTGTTTACATTCCAATGCGCTACATCCTCACTCAGCATCATTGACAGCACCAAACGCGCGATACATACCGTTGCTTGAGTGCCAGTTGACTGCCACCAGGAGATTATGCAGACTGAAGCCGGCTTTAATATATAAGTAGCAAACGACTGGAATGGAGCGCCAAGATCAGTCGGAACCAAGAACCAGGCAAGATCTGCTCGTGTTCTCCAAAGAGCTTGATAGTAAGAGAAATTAGTTTAGAGTGGATTGAAACACACGTTGCTTACAGAAACAATATGGCTGGAAAGCTATGAATAACAACTCAGCTGGACCAAATAACTTATCATCTAAAAGGAGTAACTGATATCGATTGTGACTCCAACATCATCCTGGCAGCAACGAATGACGCCTTTCGTGCAATCTCACCGCTGCGGTCCACTAAATCACCTAGTGGCATGGCTATCGAGTTAATTAAACACGGATTACACATACTCATATGGACAAAATTGTTTGAGTTCCGCAACGCACGAACATGGTTCAAGCCACAGATATTGATAAATCCGACTGCCTGTAGAAGGCTGCATAATATAAAGCATAGTTTGAATCATACTACATCGTATTAACTAGTTTTGTTACATGAGGACAGCGTGCGAACGCTTGAAATACGTCTGTGAACGCTTGTGGCCAATATACCAAGGTATCAAAAATGACGAGTTATTTGTAGCAAACAAGCAAATCAGTTTGTTTCATCTGGAAGAATATCTAGAAACACATTTCCGGTAATTGCGTTTGATGTGATGATCGCCGGAGTCAGTGATCCAGTTTTGAACATGCTCGATGTAACCTTAGAGCTTGAAAATTAAGAGATGTTTGCGTGACTGTTTTTGGAGGGAGATTACCTCTAGATGCAACTGCTAACCAGTGAAAATATAAATGAGCTTGTAAAGATTTCGCACTTCACAGATGACCTTTTTCCCTCAAATATATGCTCGTCCGGTCAACTTGAGTTTTCGATAGACTAGAACAGTGCCGGGGTGTTTATGTGACCTCTTGAACGTTCTCCGTGTATGTTTGCTTATATGTCTACTTTGCGGCATTTAAACTCTGCAGTACACGATTAACTCGTTATTATAATTTGGCTGTAATGGTATGAGATACGCCTGCGAATAGTGAACGGCGTCAATGTTTCTTTTTGCTAATTTGAACTAGCCCTCATTATCTGTGTTTATCCTTCGGTTGGGTTACCAAGTAAACGCAATTCATCAATGTACGCTCAAACACATATTCTCCTAGAATAATATACACAAAGTGAATGACGAAGTATTTGCCATTCAGAGACACATTTTAGTCTGTTGTAAATACTATGCTGGCGCGAAATCGGCCTTCATTAATCACCCTTCTCTTTACCGCTATCAAGAATAATGAGTGACAGAAATTTTGGACTCGGTGGCATCTCTAAAGGCATACAGGGCTCACCTGGATTCACTTGTTGCCTTGGTAGTGAATGACGGGGGTATTCTTTCAGACGTTTATGTATATGCTCCGGATGACCTGCTGGCGTTATCGTCTTGATCAATCTTACATTATCGGCGATCAATTTTCCGATCGTTTTTCTTTCGGTTGCCAGAGACTGGTCGTTCCACGCAACTGCGGGGAATGTGCCAGCGCTGCTCGTCAAAACAACAAGGATGTAAGTATTGCAAAGCCCTGAAAATAAAAATTAATGTAATCAAAATAAACCAGTACTTTCACACTGCTGATGAATTTTTGCCATACAATCAGCAAGTGAGGCCGCATCCCAATACAACTTGTGTTTTTTACAGTTTCCAAATTATTCCGGTGTTTGAGAAAGCTATCCGTGAAATGCCAGTTAGTAGAACCATTGGTATTTCAAAATGTCACTGCTTCTGTTTGTGACCCAGTTCTCCCTTACGGGGATTCTAAGTACAGCACAGGGATTATAAAATTATGCACCGGAAACCTTCGTGCGATATTTGATACATGAAGGAAACGCATGCAATATCACCCAAGATTTTGGAAGAAGAAAGTTAGCTAAAGTGTTCCTGGATGTATCTAAAACTTCACTTATCTCTCGTTGCTATTTGCTTGCGCAAATTGGTCAGCTTGTTCCTTTATAAATTCACTCATAAACGTTATGATTGCTGAGGCCACAGCTTAAATGTAGAGAATGGAGTTATGCCCTCGATGAAAGACGATCTAACTTATGACTACAAATTAGTGACGGTGGATCATTGCCTACAGTATTAACTTAACTTGCATGAATGAGTGCGGAAATGTGAAAGACAGTGTTGCGGTAGCGCGCGTTTCGGCGTACAGACTTATGACTACAAATTAGTGACGGTGGATGATTGCCTATAGTATTAACTTAACTTGCATGAATGAATGCGGAACTATGAATGATAGTGGTGCGGTAGCGCTCGTTTAGGCGTACAGACTTACTTTTTTACTTATATACGACATGGAAAAACAAGCGTCAAAAAGCGACTTTACATTCCACAGAGCATTACTTTTTTGCTTTATTCCAAGGGCAATCATGGATGTGGTATCATACACACCTAGTAGGAAGATTAAGCCACAAGTTTAGCTAAAAAACCTGGTTTGTAAACAATTTTCATTTTAATGAACTTCGAATATGACGCCGAGGACGTCATATCGTTGTGCACGTAATTTCTGGGGTGATGCTGAGGTCATGAATTTCAGTGTCCCAGCACAGTAAATAATTACGCGGCCACCTAGATGTGAAGGTAGTTTACCGAATGCGCAGCGATCAGTCTGGGTTCTTACAGTGACAGCGGGACCACAAATCTTGAGCGCGTACTTTCCAAGTTTGAGGGACATGGAAACGGATTCCAAATTTGCATAACTTTGGCCCGACTGGCTGACGTTTTCATGGAGCAGTTGTATAATTTATTTTGTATGAGGAAGTTGTGTAGTGTTTTACAAAGTAACGGCAAAAAACACCATGACAGGGAAAACGTAATTACGCTATTCGTAATCATTTGCATGTGGATACGTGTTTGATAAACAAATGATGATTTTCAACTTTGGAGAGAAGTATGAAAATATGAAATTTAAACACAAGTCGCAAGACGCATTGAGTCGGCTGTGCACAGCTGATGCGAAAGTAAAGAACAGTGTTCTATCCACCTTGGGTCGCATAAATCGGATGTAAACTAAACGCGATGACAAGAAACGGAAAGACAAAAATAGAAAATGGGCGACGATTTCTCCGCACGTTGGTTCGCAACTTCTGGGATGTTGTAAAAAACAGCGGCTACTCAATGTGCACAACGCTCTCGAAACCCCCTCAAGGACAAGGACGCCGACAGTCAGCGAGATCGCCGCCATATCTTACCGGATCCAAAAAACTTCCTTAGTAACCTCTTGCATATTTTAATCCACAAAAACCGCGCGTTATCTGTGTTTGTTTACGTGTTTCAAATGTTATGAGTTGGACTCGGAGTGAAAGGTGCAGTGTTTACTACCTAATCAAAAAGTTGCGTAAACAAAGTGCTGGATCGCTGTGGAACGAAATGATCCCCAAGGTACGTTTACCAAGTAGCTTAGGGAGTAAATGTTCAACAGAAATGATAGCCGCTCAATGATGAGCGAAATGTTGCTCAGTATATGGTGTTGGGCATTCTGCAAATCGGTCGTTCAAACACACTGATTTACTGCTTGACTAGCTAGTTCGCATGTCATGCGGGATGTTGTAGCGTGCAGCTCCGCAGGATTATATCATATGAATATACTTCTTACAGATGTGTGACAACAACCCTTGGATGACCTTTCAGACAACCAGAATTACTGCATTTTCGAAACGAGTGCACCAAAAGAAAATGCTGATATTAGGAAGCAGTGATAGAACCTGACATCTTCAAAGTAATGATCAGTATGCCAATGTCTTCCTTGGGAGTGACTCAGTGTGAGCCCTCTTGTGCCTTTTTAATGTTATATAAAATATAAAATATTATATCCAATACTAAGTCTGGTATCTGGATTTCTCGAGGCATAATTTCTCGCACCGTCACGGGAGATGAACCGGATGACATTCGTTATTCTTGAAACATTCAGTGCTACTTCCTTAGATTCCTCTAAATGAAATTCAGATACGATATGTAAACTGCGTCAAACCACGTTCTGTATGTGCAAACCATGATGATCACTCATGACCGAAAAAGAAAATAACCCTTATTCATGTTTCAAAGTAGCTGTTTCAGAGATGTCTGCCGGTACTGGAACCGTTGAATACGAAGTTCCTCTGGATATGTTTGCACCCTGTTCCCTAAGAAACCGAAGCCGCCGGGGTGACTCGTTGGATAGGCCTGTCACAGCTACTCCAATGATACGTGGAAGAAACAAACGATTGTCAAGAATGTACCTTTTACTTATATGTGATAAAACGCCTCCTTTCATTCTAACGAGTCGGCTTGTGGAACAAACTTCCACCCGCAGTCGTTCATCTTAAATTTGGGACAGTTTGAATCAATATGATGTTCCTAATGTGAACTAATGTGCCAATGTGTACTACCATGCTGCTATGTTTTGTTGCTTAGAGCGGACAACTTAAGCATCACCTTAACCAGCAACGTTTTTTACGCTAGTTTCGAAGTTCTGCCATTGTAAAGCGCGCGGCTGGGCGACAAAAGGAAAATCATTCCAGCAGCCCCAACCACCACGTGATGCGTAATTTTCCTCAGTTGGTTAAATCACTGGTGTTGCCTTGGTTGAGTTGCACTTCATATTTGTAACAAATGCGCTTCTTTACTGGGGACGCCAAATTAGAATGCTGCAACCTAACAAGGTCACAAGTAACTCTCACATGTCTGAAAGCTCTCCAACTTACTTCCATGTAGCTCGCAACTTTCTATAACTATTTGAATAAAGTGCAGCCAATGAATACTGGGTTCTCTCATCTTAAAAAGCGACCAACTCGATTACTCCGGCCAACAAGTAACGCAAATGTTCCATGATACGATTTATAGCCAGACATCTCTTGAATGCAAACAAGATTTCACAGTATACATGCGGGCACCAGTTTTTACGTATGTCATCATACTATCCTTGGTCAAAAATTGGTTGGTGTGTTTGCCGGTTAGCCTCGCGAAAGGGGGGCACTCCCGATGTCTCATGTATCATTTTAATTCTGGTAGCCACAATCCACATATAACTTGAGTATGTTGAACAGAAATTGGAAGAGTGATTACGAAACTGCACGGCGATATCAAATAGTGAGTCAGACTTGCGGGCTTATTGTAACGTCGTGCATATAAGTCTAACGAAACTGTTGGGTTATCTGTGTTGCACATGCTTTTTAAAAACATACTGAAATCAGCGTAACTTATGGTTGCATTTAACTACCTCTATGGCTGCGCATTCATAAGGGACAGTTTGATAAAGCCGCCGTCAATTCCATCTTTGCTGACAATGGAGCATTCTTATAAAATTGGAACCGTTTCGAAATCCGAAGCGCGAGCTAGTATAGTATAGCATTCAGAAAATGTATGGCTTATGGCCACAAAATCCTCAACAAGACACCGAATAAGGGAAGTTAATCTCGTTCGATTAAGAACGGTTGCTTTAAGCTAAAACGTACCGCAAGCTGACCGATTTCTAGTGCGTATTCTTTTGTGTTCTCTATATGGCGTAACTTAGTCTGGTGGAAAATGTGTTTCATGCGATAGTGCGGTCCCTCAACTAGCGCTTAGATCTTTCTGTACGTCCGTAATTCAGCCATTTTATCCAACATGATGCGGCCACCAAACAACCAGTTGCTGTTAAGTATGCTCACAACTGTACTAGCTTTGGCATCATCTTTAGATTAGTGAGCAGCAAAAATTACGAGATAGAACAATTTCCAACGTAGTATTCTCGATGCAAGTTCCTACGCCGCAAAATCTTCAATGGAGAAATTGGCTGTTAATCATATTGTAGTAAAACGTCTTCGGAAGGTTGTAAATTGTATGTGAACTTATGCCTGTTTACACAGGTGGCCGGAGCTACATTAGAAAGTACCAGGGGTAAGCATGTGGTAATGTTCAGACCAACAATCAAGACTTCAGAATTCGCCAGTGAGGTCATTGGATCTTTCAAACATTCCTACAAAGCGTGAGAGTTTCGACAGATTCATGTTTTGCCTACAACAATTTTTCCTTCAGTCCGTACGCTCAGTTTCCATCAACATTCTGCATGCATTTTTGCTTCATATCATAGTTCACACAATGCACACTTTCGGCCTTTTCTAAACGTGCGACCAAGAACGAAAGTTCAATAAGTTTTGCGGGTTCTGTGAGAATCCGACAATTTGATTTCTAACATATGTAGACTACGAAAAATTTAACGTAGCAGAAGGTCACACAGGTGTCTTTCTCCAGTTTCAGCTGACAGGAGCTTGGAAAATCTGTGGGGGTAGAGCTTTCACATGGCTTAATAGTGTTGCAGATGCTGAGTTGCAATCTCGACCTGCTGCAATGTTTTGATGATGAAATCAGCCATTCAATCAAGCTTATTCCAGTGTGCACAGTTTAACATTTAAGTTGCTGAAGAGGACTAAATGTGCATTTTCTACTCTCAAACAGCGACGTGCCGATTCCCGCGGCCAAGGTATATTAAGCATTTATACAATCACTCGAATACCAGTTGAATGCAACATTATTTAGGTCCAGCAAGCTGGCCTCTGTTTGATGTGTTCCTGTAATCGGTTGGCAGTCACCCACTACCTGACTGTACGAAACTGTGTTAGGCCCTTGTGCCTATACGTATGATTGTGTGTAAAGTGGGATGGGCGTTACTTTTTGGTGTGCTGGCTGTGATGCATCATTGTTGAGCCACACAAGCGGAGATTGCATGCTCAAAAGTCGCAATATAAAATTTTCCTAAAACATGATGCAATGGTTGGTAGATGTACTTTGACTTTAGGGAACACAGTGATTCTGCACAACTGAAGTCACACAAACCTTACGTTATCCGCATAATTCATGACGCCATCTACAGTGATAAGGGAAAGCGGACCTCTTATTATTAGGTGACCCTATAACTGAATGAAAGTTATAACATAAGGAGCATATGGTTTCTGGATGTGGAATGATGTCCGAGAAACTAGCACACGCAATCAAAGATAGCATCTCCTAATTGTAAACTGAGTACAATCGCTTTGTTGTCCGCTCTGCTTCCTCTAACATTTTACAATGTTAGCGGTGAGACACAGAGGTGGGAACGAACATTTATTACTGGATTTACGGGGGCAAGTTGGGTTTTTTTGGTTTAAATGGCTTCCACTAGCAGGGACAGGGGCTACCGACGCACAAATGCGCGAATAACTTACATTCTGCTTTCGCTTGACACAGGCAAGCTTGCTGTATCCGAACATTCACTGGTCTCAAAAGCAAACGCGTCGCTTTTACTCCCGGAAATAAATTTACCTGGGATCACAGCGAAGATCTCCATAACTTTGACCTCGATGATCCAGGCGATCCGTTCTGGCGGATCTGGCACCAAATATACTTAATACATACGAACAGACTGTCAAAAGAAAAACCGTTTACAAGGACACGGACAGCGCAACTTTAAAATATTGCACGTCGATCCCGAATGCACTATTTTAACGGGGTATACTACCTATGAGGCACGTAAGTAATCTATGGTCATGTCGAAGCTACCTCCTGCGTCAGACTAATGGTGAAGTTTATTAGGGGACTTGTGGAAGCGTTTGCGAGGTTCTTTTCGATGTGTGTGACGTCCAATGAATATACGCGGAAGTTAAAGACGCATGGGGCTATTCAGTTTTCAAAAACTGCGGGCGTATGTGAAGTTTATTTTTCTGTCCAAAAGCTTGTAGACTTTTAGTTGGTGTTTAATTAGAAACGACCTTGCAGCAGGGGCTTTCCTTCTCACTTGATGACATCGCCGGGATGCGGATGAAAATCCCTTTGAGGAATGCGATGTGTAAACATCACTGGTGGACTAGTGAGAAATTGTCAGTTCTGCTGGTGGTAATTTGACGGCGCTGTAGACCCTAATGAGAGACGGGGAAAGATTTCCATGGATGCCGATCTATGCCGATGATAAGTGAATCCAAGTCACAACTCGCCTTACCTTCGCTCACCGTCATCTGACATCAATTGAGTCACGGATCGGCGGCGCACTTTCTGAAAAAATGGCCAAGCTCCAAGCCGAAGTGATCCTCGAGTCACTTTCTCTGACGGGCGGCATGGTATGGCTGGCTCGTCAAGAACTGGCATCTTACGACTTGCTGGATGAACACCGTAAATTCGAACGGACAAAGGAAGCATGTAAGTCCTTCGAAAGCGTCAGCAACTGACCCCAACTGTCCAGGGTCGGAGCGATGTTCGCCGTGGTGACGGACGCTAGTCGCTACCATAATGGGAAGTACAAAAGCAGAGGGATGGGGTCATCCAATACGCTGGCCGCCTTCTGACTGACCGGGTGAAAGTACTCAGCTATTGAGAAAAACGTTAACCAATCTTCTGGGCTCTGGATAAATGTAGGCCTTAATTGCCGGGATAAACGTTTCATGTAAAGGCCGACTACAATCTCCTTGAGTGGATCAGACCCACCAGAGATCCTCACAGAAAGCGCGCAGGCAGCAAGAAATATGATCGACATTGGCAGAGGTCCTAATGGCCTGGGATTAGAGGTCGCAAATGTATTTATGTGGTGGCCTCTAGGCGGTGCTAATTGATGACAGGGGATATGAAGTAGACCGCTCACCCCATGAAACTCATCCCTGTGTCCAGGATAAGCGAGTTATTCTCGATTAGTTTGATGGGCCGGTGGAAACCAGTGAGCACCTGTTCAGGTAGGTCGAAGTTTCTTCTAACCGACCGGTGGGTTGGTGATGCGACACATTCTGTATAACCACGCGGGGCCATAAACGATCCTGACGGACAAGAGGCCTTGCTTCGAGAGCGAAGTATTGAGGAGTTGCTTGCAGAGGCTAGACATCAGACCACCAGGGGCAGCACCAAAGTTAAACAAACGAAACCTCCGAAATATTGAATAGTGGCTGTTGACAAATTGTGGTGGATGGGAAGTGGGTTTAAAGATGGTCATGATGCTGAGGAGAAAAGTCCCCTCAGTGGAACAACGGACCCAAAACCTAATGGGAAATCACATGACACGAAAAGATGAAGAAGAATTCCCTTGTGGTGTTTTCGTGGAAATTATCATCTCCAGAAGGCAAGTGACTGCTAAATTATTGCGAGAAGTATTTTCCAGAATTTTGAACTTTTGAATATTTCACCACATTCCGCATTATTCCCAAAAGACCGCGTTCTTCCTTCATAGCCAAGTTGCACTTTGGTATGATAACGCAATTGCCGTTCTCCAGGTTTGCTGAGGTATATATATTTGGCTTTGTTCCAGCAGATTCTTGTCACCTTCGGATGTTAACACCTTCCTCAGGAAGGTTTGGTGGTCTTATGTCTCTGCTGGGGATGATAGCCGTCTGATGTATGTGCATAGTTGTTCTTGTGTCTTGCTTACTCACCCATCATTTCCGTACCCCACTATGATTATGAAGATAGCACTAGCGACCATGCAATCGTCTTGTTTCAGGTCAATAATGATGCTCACCCGATCGCTCATGGCAGTGCCTGCTTCTTTATCCACGACCTCAAAGTAGTCCACTCATCCATACTTGTTTACATACCCATACATTGACCAAGAAAATAACTATGGTGGTATCCTCTATCTCCGGTGTTATGACAGGTTCAATCCATTTGCGGACTACTACTTAGTAAGTCCCCTCTGAGGCTGAGTACTTCTTGAATGGTTCTGGCGTGCGCTAAGAGAATAACGTAACCGACGATTTACCAGGACTAATTTTATCACCATGACGGGGTAGACGGAAATAAACTCTTGGGCTGGCTCTGTGCCTGTTGATTGACTGGCGCCCGGGACGAAACCTTTAGGCACCACTTCATTGCAAGTGCTGGCTAGATGCGTTTCCATGGTCACCAAGTAGGGGCACACTCAAGTATGTTTCCACTACGCCTTTTGTTACATGTTAACTGTAAAACTTACCCAGGCCTTGGTATCTAGGGTACTGAGCACTTATAGATTTCTATCCTAATATGTGTACCAAATTGCTCTGATTTCCTCTGTGGCCCTTCTTCCAAATTCACCTGTAGTTGTTTTGAACGTCTCGCACTACCAGGTTTCATTCCAATCGGTCCACAGTTTACATCCAAATGGACCTCCAAATGAACTAAAATAGCCTGTGTTTCGATGGAAGCTTGATTCTCCCCCCGTTGATGCTAGTGGCTGACGTGAGTCCTCCTGAGCAGAAAAATGCACATCCCTCGTCCAATGATTCGACCGAGGCCTCCGTTACCCAGTTGTTCATAAACTCAAAGGACGGCACTTCGCAGCCAAGCCCAGCGCAACGGCAAACGCACAGGTATTCTGTTCATTCTCTGGGATGTACTCCCGCTGTTCGCGCACCATGTATGCAAAGACGAGTAGTGTATCTTCCTCCAAATGCCCTTGGGCAAATTCGTTCTAATCCGCTGACTTCGCCCCACTAATTGAACCGTTTTGGTGATCCGATGGGCTTGGAGTTTTTTTTCTCTATAGATTGTATTTCATCCTAAGTGTTGGCATTAGCTAACCCTGTTATGAACCTTTCAACCTATACTCTCGCTAAAAAGCGATATAACTGAGTGCGTTTCATTTTTTTGTAAATCATGATTCTTTGACGCAAGCTTGCGTTTAATCCATCTGCGAATCGCCTTTGTCTGAATCCCTAACGACGCGTTTCGTGACAACATCCCTTTGGTTTTGTTTCTTCTTTCCGTTTCGCGTGAAAGGCAAGTCCCCTAGGTTTTGGCCTCTTTTGTTGGCTCCCACGTTTCCAATTTTAATTGATCAATATTGGACCAAATGCTAGGCCACCACATGATACCAGCACGTTGGAAATACTCACTGCCTTTCATCATCCCCAATATCCTCTGCGTCCGTTTGTGGCTAGACCCTATCGGCACTAGATGAAGGCAATTATTATTATTGTTATTAGTATCACTATATTAGTACTATATGTACCACTATTACCATATTATGACTATTCACTAATGCGCACTTGCAGAATGTCAAATATCTCGTTCGGTTATTTGATTTGGGGCCACGAGATAGCGCTTCTGCGGGGACATCGCTGTGCACAAAAACGGGCTTATGTAAGTCATTGCACGGGAGTATATTACAACTGTTGTTATTAATTTAGCATTCAGAATATACCGTGTCCAGTTGCTAGTATTCTTCAAGCTTTAGAGGTTGTCCGTATTGATATTATGAAGTGACTGCGCGGTCTAATGAGAATTTTGTCAAGTGGGTGACCCCAAGCAGAGCTTAGACGCCGGCAAATAGTGCGTGCGCTACTACAGATTGAAAATAAAGCCAAAACAGTCGTTCATTTCCGGAATACACTTTTGTCACATTTTATGAAACTTCTATTCATTTCTGTGTGCATCGCAGTCCATAGATCAAATTAACAAGTTACCCCATCACAAATTATTTGTCTGGTTTTGTCCAAGTACAATTGTTTTGAACTAGCGCTCCAACCAGATATCTAATGATTCGCAAACTTAGTCCAAATTTTCCGACGACATCGGCGACGTATCCTTCCATCCGGAATTCGGAATTCTTACAGAACGGTACGCAGTGTTCCTTATTTCTGCATTTATTATCTTCGTCATGTTGTCCATCATGCCTTGATTCTAGATTATTTAAATATGTTGTATGGTTTACTGTACAGCTGTTGCTCATTACTCCATTACTCCATTGAACAGTCGTCATCCCGTCCTGGAGTAATTATTCTGGTGAGTCCACGACAAGAACGGAAAGTGCTAGACTCTAGTGTTGCTCTTATAGGTGCGCATCAACGGTGAATATCGAATGGCCTTGACGGAGAGCAAACTATATCATCGGGTATGCGAAGCAAATGTGTGTTACCAGCGCACGTTATAGCACCTAAATTTTCACGAACGTATTCAAACTTTTGCAACCTAATTAGTGTGGACTCACCGAAAAATATTAATATTAGCATCAGAAATTTTAGGTCGAAATTCTGGCGCACCAGTAGTTGCAGCACAAAGCTATCGGCCTTTATTTTCGAGTGAACGAATTTAGCATAGTCAAGCTTTCAAACGCGACCATATTATAACCAAAAATATTTCCGTTTTCAATTTTACACTGAATTGTATCCACCTGCCTGCCGGACCAACTTAGTGGGGAGGAACGCTGAAGACAAATTGGTGTTGGCTGAATTATATACGGAAACGATGTGGACGCCAACGAGGTCATATATCAAATTCCGAATCTCTCCCAAATGTTTTTGGATGGGAGTTGTGAAAGCTGTTTTCCAAATTGGAGATGTAAAAGGCGATTGAGCGATTTTACTGGCTGCTGTTTTTGGTGCAAGACATGGCCAAATCCTTCCCTTTGTTCGGAATTCCAGATAAAATTNACACTATGGATAATAATTAATGCTGGATGAACTGAACCGCTTATGGTTAAAAATATCCCGTGTGGAGCACAGAATTTTTGAGGTGATATGTTTTATCCGGTCCCATCGGCGTGTTCCTTAACAAGTGCGCCTAAACGTTTTCTCACTGAGGACGTGTTACAGGTGAACAACCAAACCATGTGGCTGATCGCGTATATGAGCCCAGGTATATGTACGGCATCCTGCCTTGTCTGTGTTTCAATATCTTAGGAATCGGTCTGTGTTATACTCTGTGAGGCATGCCGTGTTCCATGCATTCGACCATTCACACTAATATAGGTGGGACTTGAGATAGCATTTAAGAAATGCGTTATCATGATACATGTTGGTTTTATTGAACAGGATTCTAGCTTAGATATATTTGACATGTTCACTTGGATAACCGCTCTGTTGCATTAAAAGCAGGCCAGGCATTTATAGATGTGGCCCGGTTATTTGATTTTTAAATTTGCTGGCAGTTCGTAGTGGTAATAAAAGTCTTTTGTATACTACGCCTGTGTTGATGTCTGCAGATACATTGCAAAAAAGCAGAGCAGTGTGTTTATCATAGTGTCAATGGATCTCTCCCAGAGTCAGAATTTCAGGTTGGTTACGCAGTCCACTCTTTGGTAGCTGACGGTTCTTTTCGAAGTTTATGAATGGTTAGTTTACCCGTTGCCCGCACTTTCGCATAGAACGTAGCAGTCGCGCCATTTAAGCTACGAAGATTTGCCTCCGAGAGCAGACCCGTTTGCTTGTTGTTCATTTTTAAGTGCCAAGGTTCTTAGTTTGTCTAGCTACGCGGTTCGGTATGACGTTATGGGCAACCTTCACGGAAACACGATGCGGATGGTTTCTGTACAATTGGATAAAGAAATTGTTGTCAAATTTGTGAACGTGGGTCACATGCGCTGACAATATTCTGTTGTTCGCTGATGTTGGCAGGATCATTAAAGTGAAGGACGAGGTTGGGATCATCAAAGTCCTTGTACTCACCACAGCTCCCTGATTGAGAAAACGTGTGCAACATAACTGTGGTTGTACAAACAGTCAGAGAATGGATTCAGAGTGTCACTAAACAGCTTAGCATTCCGATTTAATTTAGAATATAGTTAACGGGCCTGTTATTCATCTGATCTTCATCCTGTTTATCGAACATGCTCGTTATACTAAGTTGGGGTTTGTGGGTCGTTGGAAGGATAAATCATGAACTTTATTTAAAGAAAGTGTGCAACCATTCTGTATTTACACACCGGAAGAGCTATTGTCCAACAGTGGGAGCTGATTCATTCAAACGCATGTGTGCTACCTGCGGGTTTCACCAAGAAGTGAGCTGTTGAATTTTTCTTTATAGAAACGAGACTTATTCTCCTTTTTTGAAGAGGCTTTCAAAGTTCAAGGTGATTACCGCAAAGGGAATACGATTTGTGCTAATTGCGTTGCACTAGCTTTTGTCTTCACTGTGCAAAAGTCGAGATTTGTAGGCATTACACGGCACACAACATATCGTCTGACACAAGCCGCATTGTGAAAAATGTGAAAAATATATTCATGTATGGCGGCAAAGCGAAATGGCTTTCAACAGGTAACAAACGATGGCGTCCAAACCGGTTACAAGCTAAGCACAAAAGCAATTCACTGTTGGTTACTCATTGTTCTGCGTAAAATCAGCACAGTGTAGTTGTGATATCGGCAGCCGACTCGGAACCGTTTGACAACATCCAACAGCATCACTAGGCTGAAAGTACAATAGAAAAGAATGCGTAGTGTATAGACTTGATTACAATGCAAAAAATCATAATACAGAAGGCTTTGAAAAACATCAGGGACACTGCTTTATTATCTGAATTATTTCAGCATTAAAATATCGCTTTCAACGAAAATAAAAAATTAATTTATCCAAATGTTGCGTGTTCCAGGTGCCCACATTTATCAGGTTTCTCAGCCTGACAAACAAGTGTATACAAATTTCAACGAAACCATACAATCTATGCAGTGGCAGTCATGGATTAACTTGACGGGTACCGCCTGAATTTTGCTGGTTGGTTGATGAAATGGATGCAATCTAGGGAGGTTGCAATCTCTCACCCGCATTTTTTATCTATGAAAGGTTTGCGAGGAAAGGACAGCAGCACTTACTTGGATGCATGCAGAAATTGTCAGAACTGTGCAATGTTGCAACATACTAGCATATATTAAAAATAACTTGCATTGGTTGACCTTATCAAATTGTCATTGATATGAAAGTACTTGACGTCTTTTGAGAGGCACCATACCACCTGCTTTCAGCCCGACTTTGTGTTACGGTTAATTAACCAAAACTCGCTCTTCTAATGAGAATTCAGTAAAAAGTTTGGTGTACACTGAGGCTGTAGATTCAAACATCCTGAGGCATCAAAATGTAACCCAAAGGAATTATATGAATTATAATAATTCACTAAATTCTACAGTCCGTTAGATACCTTGTATAGAACAGGACCGCGTAAGACATTGAAGGGAGAATCACCTGGACACACAAACTTATGTTACGCGTAGGTTGATAAATGTAGCCGAAACTTCTGGGTAACAGGGGAAAGCTCTCACTTCAAAACCAACGCAATTATTTTGGGTAGTAGCGGCCTGTCTGTGCAAATTTTTGAACGTCTACATCGTCTGCCTTTCAGGGCATCATAACAATATAACATTTTTCACACATTTACGTTAGCGTTTCCTTCAATAAAATGGTGCTGTGTGTATACATATAGGATTTATCTGCGGGTCTATTCAATTCTCAATTTTTTACACGTGCTGGTCAATGTTTAAATGATTATACACTGCNAGACGTGATATCTGAAGTGCAAATGAGATGCATCTCAAACTGAACTGTGCACGCAAGATGTGTAGAACGTCGCTTGTTCAAATTAGCTGTTTAGTTGTCTCAACACGCTTTCGTATGTCATGCCTTGACCGCCAGGGGGAGGGGAAACTGCGTTCCCCACTCTCTTGACATTCGTGATCGGTAATTTCAGCGCTGATAAGATAACTTCTAGTGACCTCGTGCGATAAAAGTAGAAACATTTTGCAATGCATTCCGATGTATTCAAGCGGCGAACTACCTAATGACACCGGGCACGGCAGCATGTAAGCAGCTTAGAATTTATTGCCACCGGTGATGGACACCATTCACGGTTACAAATTTAACAAATTTCAGCTCACAAACATGGGTTTAGTAGGAAAGATTAAAAAAGTGGACACTAGATACTGATCTTTACAAACGTCAATAAATCTCAATCTATAGAAAAACATTCGACATATGTAGTCTATTCTTCATTAAGCAACTAACCTGGGCCAAACGTCAAACGGAAGCTTTTCGTTGTTATAGTCTCTTGTGAATAGAACCTCAACTTCAACAGAGTAATAGACAGATGGAGGCAACTTTTTGCCGCAATAGGGGTCGTGCTCTGTTACCCAGACGCCTTTTCCCACGACCACATAAAGGCTATCATATTGGCAGTGGTCACCCGAGGTGCTTCCTTCCACCTGCCATTTAATGAGCAAAAAGAACAATTGTGTAATTGACATTCTCTTGGCTGTTCACTGAAACTTTCTTGCTCTACATATACGTCAAGCTAATCCAATTGAGTTGCGTGGTAATGACAAATCCATTATACATTGAGCCCGACCTGAGGATTGCACGTTTTCTTTGTGTTTGTAAATTTCATGGTCAGTTTGAATGTTTGAAAAACATTCGTGTAACACAGAATGTACAGAAAGATATATCAGTCTTGTGTTCGTGCAACTATTTTGCCGCGCGCATCTTCAGTTATATGAAAAACAGCAACATATATAACCGGCATGAAAGCTTCAAAAGGCGTTGATAGTAATCATTCGACTTGATTGTGAGTGACCGCATTTCGGAGGGCAACCTGTTTCAGTCTGGAGAGCACTAATCATTCATCGTTCGCCAATAGTTAAAACAGCTTACACAGTTCGGAGTTTAATTTCAATCGTGATTATACTTTTACATCGATTTGCAGATTCACATGTCATCTTCAGCAACAAGGTCATCACGA
>NW_008752060.1:18504-20979 GCF_000715545.1 Opisthorchis viverrini | reverse complement strand
AATTTCAAGACACTGGGCATTCGGGGCCCACGTATGGTCCATGAACAGTAAAGGTTGTTTTGGTAATTTCTTGGATAGTTGGGAGATTTTATTTCTCCACTGGTCGTATTGAGGGTCGTACCGCATATGTCTAGTTTTGCATGAATCAAAAGGTGGAACAAACCACATGTTGATTATCAAACGCGGCACATGTTAGGTTTGCGTATATTTAAGTGAGTGAAGCGTGTATTCCTCAATCGCGCTCTTTTAGAAGGTGAGAAATATCACAATATTACATGGTGCATATAGAATCCAGAGGACTGCAACCATAACCCTCATTAAGCTTCCGACGGAATTCGTTGTATACGGGAAAATGAGATAACCTTAACGGAACCTCGGGTAGTCCTATAACTCCAACAATGTTCTTGACAAAAACCTCTTGATAATTTTCGGGGCAAAACTGACGAGGGATTCTGACATGCAGAATGTTATTTCAGGCCAAACTATTACCTCATTCTAAACGAAATCCTTTGGGATTTTCCGCAAACAATCACAGAACTAACCATACTAATGTTGTTGATAGATGAAATACTTACAAGCCTTTTCGGCAGTGCTTTCTTACCGTTTAATAAACCAGAGTAAAATAATATACTAATTTACCTGAAACCGCTGACTTACGTGTAGGTAGATAAGCTGCAAATCAACGTAAAATACTGTTAAAAATTGTGCAGGCGAAAACGTATTACTCTCAAAATAAGGGTTTGGCTAAATTTATCAGTTTAAGAAAACGAGAGTAATGCAACAAAACCCGAAACTTTGCAAAAGCTCTTTAGGGTAAACTGTGAGGATCAAGAACTCACGTATACTTGCCAACACCGACTCGCAATCCGATCGCCAGACAAAGCAACAGCTGGGAAAACATGTTCAAAGTTCGGCTGGATTTCTTTGGTTTCGGAAAACTTCCAGCTTTTCTTATATACTCCCTTGTGAGAAGGCACGTGATTTAAAACGAGGCCAAATGTGGAGGTTGCTTTCTTTGATAGCGCTAACTTGGGTGGCCGCGCTCCTGTGCAGAGAGTGCAGACATGCAAATTTGGTACAACTGGAACGAAGTTTGTGCGGTAGCCCAACATAGACAACACGTTTTATAAGTATAAATTATACCGCAAAGGTAGAGAAGATGCGCTTCGTTCCGGTAAACCGCAAGCGAAAGTGATCGCATAGAAGATGCGCTATAAACTGCGGTGAACCAAACAAACAGTTGATGAATATTGTTGTGGCCTGGATTGGGTCAACCAGAATGAGTAGACAATTTATGAGAAAACCTTCCAAAACATCAGCTGATTGACGATATATTTACGACTGCAAGCCGACTACTTACGAATCCTCGCCTCACCTGGCGCTTTACATTTTAGTCCTTAATAATATCATCCATCAAAAGAGTTTGCTTGAGTACATTGTTTGTGCAGCGGGCACAGTATTAGTTTGATTATACGTGAGTCTCCACCTTACGAGGCAATTGACAAACGTGCCGACATATTGTAATCGGATCCAAACACTAGAGTAATCAGGCGTTTTAAGAATGACCTTATTGAAGAACCAACCTCTAACCGAACCAGTCATTCAATTAGGCTTGCTCCAATGGGCACTTTATTCGGCATTTGCATGCTTGACAGCTTTATCAAAGCACACTGATTAATACTCCGATAGAAACTGTTTCCCGGTGACCAAAGCCATGCCAAAGAATTTCATTTCGTATGAGACAAAGTGTTCGTCAAGAAAAGTGTTAAAGTTGGTGCACTGGCTTATGTAGAAATAAATGGGTCGGGGTCAGAAATCCCAAATATATCATGTGGCTTCCGGAAGCGAACTGCTGAGGTAAAATAAACAAGTCTTCACCCAATGAACGGCAGCTGAGCAGCAGCAGTTCGTTTTCATCTGCCAAAGCCTTTACTAAGGAATAGAGCCCAGCGCAACAGGACAAATTATGTGAGATTCCATGATGAGATTTGTTCATTGTCATCGCTAAAGTTGACAGGATTGATTATCTACTTAGTTGAGGGCAGTGGAGCAAGCCATGAGAAAAAAAATTCGCCTCTGTGTATCATATATAAGTACTCGTGATTTTCCAAATGTTTGAGTAAACCTAATGCAGTAAGGTGTATTTGTATTTATATTTCATAACACAGGGGAAACATTCTGACGTAGGACGAGTGAAAATTAAATCCAAACAAGGCAAATGCAACCTAAAAACCTAACGTAATATAGTACTCCCAGAACCGTCACATGGGGCTCCGGGTGCGCCGCAGGGTCGGCCTGATTTACTGCTTTGGTTGATCGCGAACGGAAATCCTCTCTCAAACTTTCATGCCAATTTCATCATTTGCAATACTTTTAGAGGTCATTGTGTAGTGTACGTGGTGGCCGAATCACCTTCCGCATAATATAAGAGAATGCGCAAACAAGTGATATAGACCTTTATTGTCCATCAAGCTG
>NW_008752060.1:9366-18480 GCF_000715545.1 Opisthorchis viverrini | reverse complement strand
GGGCGTTTAGATCTTCACAATCGCGTACAATCAGATTGCAAACTTGCAGATTACCCAAAAATTGGTTAGTTAATTATACATTGGACTCAGGATTGGTAATCTTTTCGACACCCTGGCCCTGCACCCATCCAAAGCTAGTTCGCAAAATGTGCCAGAGTAACATGAATTTCCTCAATTTCGGCAAACACCTGATTCCATTCTTGCACAAAAGTGAGGAACGCTGAGAAGCACGTGAAAATACGAACGGATAAGCTAGGTTGAAGCAAGCATCGGATGAGCCGCAAGGCAGTCTTGATGGCTGCGTCGTCAACGCATAAATAGTACTTCAGCAATCCGCAGTGTTGCCCAAATAGGGCGTCTATTTTCGCGCTCACGAGCATGGCATCACAATGTTAAAGTTGCATGCGGAATACGAAAACACAGTGAAGTGCTAAACTATAACGCTTCGCCCTGCCGACTGAACTAGCAAGCCTGAACGTGTGTGCTTGCAGAAAACTGGCAAAATGACGGAGAGGAGTGAGCTGGTGTGCCATGTTAGGTGGAATAACAAATAAGCACGTGATTTGTGCCCAGCTGTGTCTGGTGAAATGGGTGGAAGTAACAGCTCAACACAGGCATCTGCTAGTGCATTATCAGGTTGGTTTGACGGCTAACCCAGAAAGCAGTCGATTGTAAAACATTTACACATCCTACATCCTACGAGGCATCAATCAGCGGAAACCACATTGGCGAATCATTACAATAAATGTTATGCTGCCACAACATGGTAAATAAATGACGCGCAGTGCAGCCTGCTATTGAACCTACACATCTGTCACGAAGACTGAGGTACTTATATGATAAATTCGCGTACCTTATAAAAACGCTTTGAGCATTGTGTTAGCAACGATTTGACCACAAGCCGAATGTCTAGTATAAGTGCCGATCTACGCAGCTCACAAAGGAATACTTCACTCTGTGGGCAACAGTGTCAGTCGTTGTTGTGTCGACGGAATTCCCATTTGTAGCCCACTTTATTAGAACCACATTCGCGTTTGCAATTGATTCAGGTACTTCAAACTACTTCATTAGAGTTCCTAGTATCCCAGCCCCTCACATATCAGCGGATTAACTTGGTTGTTGGTGTTCCCGATCGAGCAGTTCATTGGAATTTCAGATCGATGTGCGTGCTGACAGCGCAACAGGTGTTGCAACCACCAAGAGAGAGAAATGGGTGAGAAAACGGTGGTTGTATAACGTAGTCGTGAACTGAGTATCATTCTCACTTCTTCACAGAAAACAACACTTTACATACACACGCGCATTCAACTGTCGTTGCTCTATTATCCACCGCAATTCATCAGGTATGGTAACTTGCCCACCAATTAAAAATGACTCGTGCCCATGAGTCTCAAAATACACTACAGGTTGCCGAACTGTGATGCACTAAAACGGTTTAGACCACAGCATTTTACATGAAGCCTGCTTGTAACTATTTTGATTCTCTGATAAGTCAACCAATCGTATCAGCTTGAGTTGAAGCATGCGCGCGTGATTCCCGAAACATTCGAGATGAATTTGCTTCCTAAGACTTAAAAAATATTGCTGCCTTTTACCAATGATAGCGAAAATGCTGCCGTTGCATGCTACGAAAATGCTTCTGGGTAATTCGGAATACAAATTTGCCTGTGGGGGACTATCGAAAATCACATTCCGTTTATTCTTAGTCTTGCCAACATAAGAACAATTTGCCATTATGCATAACATGGTGATATTGTGGCAACTACAACGCTTTGATTTTACAATGGCAGATATCCCTTCTTGAAAGTGAAAACCAATTGTGGTAATCGAATTACTTGCCGCACAACAGACCACAACAAAACGCTCTTCACCGCTTACCAGTCACCCATTTGGCAAAATTTGGAATGAGTCTCAAGCTTATGGATTTGTTTTTAAGCTCCATTGATTCTGTAGGAAATTAGACCTGTGCTGGTCATGCTTTGGCTTTGGGCCCATAGATAGAACTGTAGCTTTTTTACAATCTGTCATGCCAAATTTGTCAAAAGCCCAACAATCAGTGACTGATGCAGGTTGTGATCAAAGTATCATATATTGGAATGCTGCCATTTATTCCAATTCCGTGAAATCAATGATATTCCTGCAATCAGAGTATTATGCAGGCTTAGTACTAGGGAAAGTGAGTGTGTCAGTGGGCTGGGATACTGTCACGACGACCAAACCTAGACTAAGGGACCATTAGTCTCCTCAACCATAACCTTTGGCTCAAAAGCCCAGCCGAATGGTGTCGTCATTCGGCGGAAAATGCAAATGCATTACCATTTCTACGGAACAAGTCGCCACATTTTCTAATTGGTAACCTGTAGGACAGGGAGACTGTGTTCGCCAGACTTTTAGACACTGACAAACCTGGTATGAGAGACGTTGAGCGTGTCGTGGATGTAATTCCCAGTGTAGCATATTGGGCTAATGGGGTGCGCAAATCGTCACACCACGGTAATTCCAGTCTCTTCGTGACGGCAAACCATGCGCACGCTCTTACTTACGAAATAGTTATTAACCCCGTAACAACGGCCTTTGGGACAAGTTTGTTCCAATCCACTGAGCCTTCAGTTTGACATTAACCGACCTGGCGCTCCGCTGCAATTTCAGTTGGTCCCTTACACAAGTTCAAATACTTCATTAACGGTGTTCGTTCTGCCCTCTGCGTTAGCTATATCTATCCATTGAAAATATCCTCGAAAACTAGCGTCCCTGCAAAAGTGCTAACAGTGACGAAACATACCATATTTACTCCACTTTTAGTTTTTCCACATTCATCTCTATTTTCCTTTCGGCGACCCTGGCTGTCTACTCAGCGCCCAGGGGAACTAACTGCGAGCAACAATTCCGCAGGTTTGGTCCAAGTCAACTGGTTTCATCTATGAACTAATCGTACCTAATTCCCCATTGTTCTAGTTGTTTTGGGCTCTTATAACTAGGATGCCTATTCAGGTGGTAGGCGTGTACTCTCCACGCCGTTGTATTGTTTCCTGCCGCGTTCGGGTAGCAAGCCGATCATGCCTCAACTGGCGCGTTGCCCACACTTTGGGCTATAAACCTATTGTTGTTATGCACAAAGCATGAGTGCTACCTAGGATTTGGAAAACCGAGCATGTAACGAAACTAGAATTTGCGATGCTAATACTGTTTGGCCGCGCAACTCGCAGGGGTTTCAGACCCATTTGGGGAACGGGCAATGCGGATAATACAGCGTTATTGAGTCGCCAGGCTTGGGTAACTTTATTCTTTGCAGTGAGAAAGCGGATTGAATAATAAAAACTGTCGTAGATCCGGCCTGCTGGTTTCAGGTCATCCATTACACAAACGCCAGCAAATTATCATTTGTGAAATGTGAATCATCTTGCTAGTTGACAGAGTGTGTGAAGATTAATCCAGGTAGAAGAACCTGGAAATTCTACCGCCAATTTATTTAGTTGTGGAAGCAATTCTCGCAGCAAATCTGTCGGTGCGGTGGAAAAGGGTAAATATTTGAAGAAGTCTAACTATTGGCGCTGCGCAAAGCGGAAGTCGGTAGAATTGTTGTGCTATCTGCTTGCTACGAAATCAGTAGACTACTTGATTGCAGCAGACGTCGGTGTGTGTAAACTACATATTACTCGGATTCAATGTAAGATGATTCCAATCGAACTGCCGTGCTCATTGGACACAACAGCAGCCATCCTTTGGGAACTGCTGTTCAGTGTGTAGTGTGTTTAGTGGATAGTGCGCGCATTTAACAACAGGTAGGTTTGCGGTCCGAACCCGCCTGTGCCTCTCGACTTCTCCTGTCTAGGCTTGGGCAAATTGGCGGGATTTCAGCCCTCGTGCTTCATTCTGGTGGCACGACAGTTGACAAAAATATTGCTACAGCTGAACGAGGAGAACGTCCTTCACATTTGCAAGGCATTTCTACCTGTGTCGTGTCAGTCGCTTGACGAAGGTAACCTCCATCTGGTTTGAAGGAAGCGATTGTCACGCCAATCTGCAACACCGTTGACTGACTACCGTCCGGCAGTTGCAAGACTATTAGCCTCACTAGTTTACCGTTCAAGGTGACGAAACGCATCCTGATTCGAGCCATTTTAAATCACCTTATTACCAACTACTTGGTGTTATCAATTCAACCAAAGTCCCTCCAAACCGTTCTTGCCGTACGAACATTCCCGTATTCATGGACAACACATCCTAAGCAAGCGAGTAGGGACCCATAGGAAACGCCACACGTTTTGATTTCTGGGTGGCATTCGAACAAGTATCACATGTCCAGGTGCTTCATAGACTCCATCACCATAAAACCCAAGGGAGAATTCTACAATGGATCAAGACTTTCCTGTCGGACAATAGGATTAGGCTCGACCTACTATTCTCCGGCACCGGTCACCATTGTGGTTCTCCAAACTCTGTTTTGGGAACACTTCTGTGTCTGATCCGAGTCAACAAATTTCCAGACGTTGTTTACAAGTCAGTTGTACAGCAATTAGAGCGCAACTGTACCGACCGGTTGGTGCGTGGTTAAGCCTCTCGACTTCTTCTGTCTAGGTGGTAAAAGCAACATTTTAGTATCACAGGCCACGTGCCTCCTCTGGTTTGCATGGCAGATTGGCACCGCAAGAATGTTACGCCTGAAAGTTTTTTGCTTTATGTCTAACTGTTGCAGACGACTTGAAATCCTGGAGTTCAAATCCCAGTGCTCTCTACATGGATTTGGACGCTAGAAAGCAGTGGTTGTTGGGTTTGCACCTTCATCTGAGTGACGGAAAATGCATCAATATAACATTCGGAGGGGACAGTAAGCCGACTACCTGAATCTGCTGACAAGTTTGTCTGCGCCAACTGCCTCTAAATTAAGGGTGCAATGCCTATCGCATCTGAAAACAGAGCCACCAAAAACGAAACCAAATCCCGTCAGAAATACCGGTGTGCGTTTTTCACTTTAATCGGGATACTCGACGCGAAACTAGGGCTTCGTTCTAAGGTGCTGTATGATGCAAACACAAACAACGCAGCGAACTGGACTAAAGTTGATAAAGAGCTACCTTTGCTGAACCTGTACCTTACGCCATCCATCTGGCTTTTGAAGATGAACTGAGCCGCTACAGTGGAAAAACCTGCAGTGAAGTGTGCCTCACCGGTCAACCGCTAGGAGGGTATGAGAGGGTCAGGGCGGCCTGGATGTGACCTTAGTGCGACCCGACAGCGCACTTCGCCATTTGTGGGGATGACATCGTTGTGTATGGCGACTTCAAAATAAAGCCCCTCGCTCACTTCAGCTACTTATTGAGGCGTTTTCAGGTAGCTAGCCTAAGGATAACTGAAGCCAAGACACAACTCGCCCCACCTTCGCTGACAGTGTTCTGGCATCAATGGAGTCACGGGGAGGTTAGCGCACTTTCAGAAAAATGGCCAAGATGTGTGCCTGTGCAGTCCTCATCCGAAGTGATTCCCACTTCAGTTTCTCAGGCGGGCGGCATATTATAGCCGGCTCGTCAAGAATTGGAAAATGACGGCTTGCTGGCGGTAAGTTCGGGATAACAAGGGAAGTACATGAGGCCTTCGAAGTTGTGAGCAACTGACCCCCAACCGTCCAGGTTCGGAGCGATGTTTACCGTGGTAAAGGGCGCTAGTGGCTTCCACAAAGTGAAGCACAAAATAGATGAATGAGGTCTTCCGATACGCTGGCCGCCTCTTGACTGACACTGAGCAGAAGTACTCAGCTAAAAAAACAGTAATTAGCGAATTGTCTGGGTCCTGGATAACTGAAGGCCATACTTGCCGGGACAAACGTTTCATGGAAAGACCGACCACAACTCCCTTGAGTGGATCAGTTTACCCGAAGATCCGCGCGGAAAGACCGCGCGCAGCAAGCCATAGTATCTACTTCAGCAAACATCTTACTGGCCTGGGATTAGAGGTAGGCTACTAAATCATGTGGTGGCCTGTGGACAGGTGATACAATACAGGCCACTAACCCTATGCAACTCATCTATGTATAAAGTATCAGCGAGTTATTATCGATTATCTTGGCGGGCCGGTGATAACTAGGAAACATCAATATATCGCTGTAATCGCAGACACCTGTTCAGGTAGTTCGAAGCATCCATCTCGAATCAGCGATCCGTGGAGTGGTAATGCAGGACAACATGTAAAGCCACGCAGTGCAATAAACGATCCTGACGGACAAGAGGCCCCGTTTCCTGGGCGACGGGTTTAGGATTTGATTGCAGAGACTGGAAATCAGACCGCTAAAGGCGGCACCATAGCACACAAAAATAAAGAAGGCTGGGGAACTTGAGTAGTTCACGGCCATGTCGAAGCTACCCCCTTAGTCAGATTAGGGATGAAGTTTTTTACGGAACTTGTGGAAACGTTCGGTAGGTAACCACGCTCAACATCATGAGGATTGAATTATTGGCTGTTGGCCAATTCAGGTGAATTAGAAGTGAGTTTTAAAATGGTCATAATGTTGAGGGGAAAAGATGCTAGCTAGCAGCTTCGAAGACCAAAATGATTTGTGGTTTCCCAATTTGGAATATGTACTAACAAAGACCATTTCAGATGGCTTTGGCTTTCTTCATTAAAATGAAATGTTACTTGAGATACACAAATACCAATTTTCGTATACGTCGATCTTTCGTGTCTGCGCGTAACCCAAATAGTTTATCCGTGTGGTCAAGTTAGCAAACATAGTACATGAAAATATTAATCTACAAGCCACTGAAAAGACTGGGCCCAAGCAGATGCACAAATTCAGCGTATGGAACAGTTGAGATTCGTCGGACCTCACGTCGCCCTGGAGATAGACAAAAAGTGCCAAATCACATATCATATGTTAGAGTAAACAAAACTAATTTTTTATCATCCAAGCATAACTTCCTGAAAGGCGCGTGAGAATGCGCTTATTCGTTTGTACGGCCAGCTTTGAGCAGCAGTGAGAATTTTCAAGATAACTTTTCCTGTAAACATGACAATGCTAAGTTTTGAGAAACCTTAGTGTGGGATTGAGAAATAACGTATAATGCCTTCATCCTGGTGCATTCAATAATTTAGTTGGGCATTCAATGAGAGAAATTAGAGAATCGTGACGGAAATTTCTGAAGTGAGTTGTGGCAACATATATGAACATGTAGCTCAGGATTCAGCCGACTGGTGGTCACACTAATTCGGAAAATTTCTTCAGAATGCAACTAACTGCTGAATTATTGCGAAAAGTATTTTCCAAAACCACGAAATACGAATATTCCACCACGTTCCACATTATCAGCGGAAACACGCCATCCTCTTTTATAGTCGACTTTCACCTTGATGAGATGATGCAAATGCCGTTCTCCAGGTTTGTTGAGCTAAATGTGTTTGACTTGGTTCCGGCAGATCCTTGCCAGTCTCAGATAGTAAAACGTTTTCAGAAGTTTCGGTTGTTTTCTGTCTGTACTAGGGGTGGTTGAGCGCGCCGCTTAGCTGAGGGATGTGCACATTTGTTCTTACGTCTTGTTTACTCATCCATCGTTCCCATACCCCGCGAAGATTATGGAGATAGCACTATCGACCCTGCACTCGTCTTGTTGCAGGTCAATAATGCTGCTCACCCGATCGCAACATATTTTGCTTTTTTTCTACACCATCATTTATCAATGTATAGAGTCCAGCGCACAATGGCATATTAATTGATATTCCAGGATCTTGTTTGTTTAATGGAATCACTAAATTTGACGGGATTAAAACGTTTCTCGTTGTTGTAAAGCTCGACGTAATTATCTACTTATTTGAAGGCAGGGAGCAAGCCATGCCAAACGAATACAATCTCGGCTCTGTGCAACTTAGAAAATTAATTGTGACTTCCCGAATTTCGAATAAACCCAATGTGTAATGTGCTTGCATTTACGTTTCATGACACAGGGGAAACCTTGTGACTTGTGACTAGTGAAAAATTAATGTTAAAAAAGGCAAATGGGATCACGCAAAACCTGACGTATTATAGCACTCCTGGCAGACTCACATGCGGCTCGAGTTGCGCCGCAAGTATCGGTAGCCATGATCGGCCTAATTTGCTGCTTTAATCGACCGCCAACCGAAATTCTATTTCAAACTTTCATGCCATCCTCATCATTTGTAATACTTCCAGAGGTAATTGTGTACTGTACCCAGTGTCCAAATCGCCTTCCACATTACATACGAGAGTGCGCAAATAAATGATGGTTAGATAATTATACCTTGAACGCACAATTACTAATTTCTTCGACGTTATGATCCCCGCCCCCATTTCCAGCTAATTTACAAAATGTGCCTGAGTAACATAAATTTCCTGAATTCCGGCAAACACCTAGGTTACCTTATATCTTTTTACTCTGCCGAAAATTGAGGAATATTGAGAAGCATGTAAAAATAAGAACATTAATTGACAAAATCGTGGATGGGCTGCAAGGCAGCTCTGATAGCTACGTCGTCAAGTAGTACTTCAGCAATCCGCTGTGTTGCCCAAAAGGGGCATCAGCTCTCCCGCTGATGAACAGGTAAGCTACAATTGATATTTTGCGGAATACGGTGATGGTTTTAAAGTTTAACTACCTTTTGTAGCCCAGTTCGAACGGCGGTCATCTAAAATAACCAAGGAGGAAATATTGTTCTTTGAATTTGTCAGGTGGGTCCACAGTATCAGTCTCACACGACATGGTGGTACGTCCATTGAGGACTATGATAATCAATAACTTGGAATAAATCATGATAGGTTTTGAGAAAACGGTTTGCCACAATGTTGATCAGTGCGCCTGATGCTCCATTTGGCAAGCAGCATATCCATACGCATTGGCATCGCAATCTTAAAGTTGCATTCGGGATACGAAAACACACTGAACTGCTAAAGCAGAGCTCATCGCCCTGCCGACTGAACTTGTGACGCTGAACGTGTGTGCTAGCAGAAAACTTGCAAAATCACGGAGAGGAGTGAGTTGGTATGCCGTTTTAATTGGAATAAGAATTGAGCACGTGGTTTGTGTCCGGCTATCTTGTACACGTGACACGCCAACATTACCGTGCGGCTGCATTTTCTGGCACTCCGCCTTTGGAACAGTTTTCTTGGAC
>NW_008752060.1:0-5341 GCF_000715545.1 Opisthorchis viverrini | reverse complement strand
GCAGGAGGCATGACTTTTCGCTCGTGGTACCTCACTCGAGGGTGAACTGTCGACGGAACTTTTTTGCGGTCCGTGTATGTTTCATTTGGAACTCCCTACTTCCCAGTGTTGTACATTCACCGAGTTTAACCATTTTCAAGAACAATTTAGATGCATATCTTATGTCCAAACCGAATCTGGAACTGTTCAGCTCCATATGATACTCAGCAAACATTACGCATATTTTTGCGTCCCTTTGTATATATACGTTCACCCTCGTTGCGTTGTAAAGTTAATTGCTTTTTGGACCATTAAACCTTGGATTAACTTGAATTACCTTGAATTACAATGGATGAAAGTAATTACATACGCTACGCACCTAACAGTGCATTATCGGGTTGGTTTGAAGACTGACCCGGAAATCAGTCGGTCGTCAAACATTTACATTTCCTGCATCCGACGAGCCATCAATCAGAGGAAACCATATCGACGTTACTGAATTTGCGTTCCACAGAATGTAAGAAATGTTCCTTGGAAAAAGAGGCTTGCTAGAATCATTACGAGAAATTGTATGCTGACAAAACTTGGTAACTAAAATGACGTGAAGCAGCATGCAATTCAACCTACACATCTGTTACGGAGACTGTGTTTATTGAAGCATTTATAGTATAAATTCACTTATCTAATAAATACGCGTTGAAAATTGTGTTAGCAACGAATTTGACCACAAGCCGAATGTCTAGTATAAATGCCGATCTACGCAGCTCGCAATGGGTTATCCCACACTGTCGGAAACTTTATCATGCTGTTGTGACTACCGAATTTGTAGGCCATTTTATTAAAAAAATGTCGCGTTTGCATTTGGTTCAATTTATTCGGCCCACTTCCTTAGAGCGCCAAATATCCCATTTCCCCTCATATCAGCGGATATACGTGATTGTTGATGTTGCCGCTTGGAGACTCATTCTGGCCGACTCCAAAGATCCACTGGGTTCAGACTTTTATTGCGTAATTTCTCCCCACCATTTATGCGGCATTTTACTCTGCTGTTTCCTTATATTATCCCGATTTCCACTTGGATCACTGATAATGTGGGTGTATTAGCGTCAATTTAGAATTCGGGTGTTTTTTTCACCTCAAATTATTGATAGTTTTCCTGCTTACGCACGCAAACCCGTCCCATTGTGGCTGCGTCCCGCAGGGTACCACTTCAGTCACCCTTTTATGCCGCAATGATTTGCATCTCATTTTGCCTCCACAGTGCACACTGCTATTCTCCGTCTTTATGTTTAATCAGTTGCAAGTGAAATTCACAGCCCTCCTGATTGGTACAACGAAATTGAATGGTTTCTCATCGAGCTTGTGCTAAGCCACCCAAAGGAAATCTCAATTTGCTTCGAATATTTTCAAACGGCACACTACTCATGATTGCTGACTAACTTTCAGGTGCACCAATCAGTATTTGTCCAATTCTGTTGCGCGAATGTTTTGATGACGCAGAACTAGTGAAGTGATTCCGTTTTATGTTAAATTCAAGCGACACATCCTCTGAGCTGATGCCTGCATGCCCCCACGCTGTTTTTGTGCGCGTAAATTCATAGCTGTATTCCGCCTGAAGGGTAATCAAAATTGGTCACATCAAAACATCGTCAATACCGCAATTGATTAGCTTCCTTAGCTCAACTAAAACTCTCCATCAAACAAAACACAAACACAGCCAGTCCGATTCCTCAAAAATAGCAGTGCAAGCTTACGTTCGCGAAGCCCTGCCTAATATCGAGCAGAAGAACGTTTAGAGATAAACGTCCTTCAGTATGTGGGTCACTATCAACTGAGCCTTACAGTTGAAGCATCTGCTGGACATTGACAGTTCTCATCGGTGTGCGAGTTGACAGCGCAACAAGTGATGCAACATCCAAAAGATAGAGAATTGTATGAGAAAAATGTGGCCGCATCCCGTAATTGTGAACTGACTACCATCCTCACTTCAGGGAAAGCAGCATCTTACGTACAGATGCGTATGCAATTGTCGTTGCTCTATTACCTACCACATTCCATCAGGTGTGGTAACTTGCCCACCAGCGTGTTTTCGCGAAATGATTTGTGAGCATGAGTCTCGAAGTACAACATAGGTTGCCGAAGTGTGATGCATTTGAACGGTTTAGAACAGAGCATTTCACATGTATCCTGTTTGGAACAATTTTGATTCTCTGATACACCATGGAATCGTATCATCCTGAGTCGAGGATTCCCGGAACATTCGAGATGAATTTTTTTTACAAAGGTTGCTGCGTTTCGAAATAGTATAGGAAATCTTGCTTGTACGCACGAAGAAAATGGTTCTGAGTGATTGGGAATACAACGCTGCCTGAGAACGACATTCTCTTTATTCTCGGCCTTGCCAACGAAAGAACAGGTTACCATTTTGCATACCACGGTGATATCGTAGCAACCACAACGGTTCAATAACGCGTTGATTTCACAATGACAGCTAGCCATTTCCGAAAATAAAAACTAATGGCAGTAACGGAATAATAAAACACAAGTAATTGCTCTTCATCCCTTACTAGTCATCCATTAGTCGAATTTGAAAAAGATCTTAAAGTTTATGGCTTTATTATTAAGCTCCACTGATTCCGTAGGAAATTAGACCTGTGCTGGTGACGGTTTGGCGCTGTGTCCACAAATAGAAGTGTAGCTGTTTTTACACTCTGTCTTGCGAAATGGGTCGCAAGCCCAATAATAATAGACCAATGCAGGCTGCAATCACAGTATAATATATTATAAAACTGCCATTTATTTGAATTCCGTGAAATCAGCGATATTCCCGCACACAATACAGGCCATAATGCTCGTAGAAATCCTCTGCAATAGAATGTATCGAAAGGTCTCTATGAAACCGATAGAGATATTCCAGTAAAAGCGACTCACAATGGCCCTCGCATCTAGTACGTTTTAATAATAAGGAAGGTTTTGACAAAGCACTGTCGGTGATACATCCAAAGATGATTTCGTGTAAAACGTCTCGAGTTTGTTTAACCCGATTGCGGTTGTGAGAGCATGGTCATTTCCCGCAACCATCCATTGTGGTTTGGCACCAGCCTCCATGTGAAAGCATTCGGTTTATACTTGAGTTCGAACAATACCATGAAACCCTGTAGACTATTGCTGCTACTAATCTCCTAAGCTGAAATCTCTATCTTCTCTGTGATCTCCGACGCACCGAAATTCAAGCTAGCCTCAGCAGTGACTAACTGCCGTTCATTTGAACGAGACTGGTGAAACCCTAAACTTCATAGTCAATTAAACAACTCTATGGAAGACTATAGCGCACCGCTCCGTCAAGAATGCACCAACGTGGGAGCAGGCCGCGATGAGTTCCCATGGAACATGTTCATCTGCCCATAAATTTGCGTTATTCTTATAGGGCAACTGACGGTATTACGTGGTAAAACGCATTTGGAAATTATTTTAGCGGTTGCTTTCAGCATTAAGAGCGTTTATTTCCTGACAAAAAGACACCAGTATACTCATTATTATTCCTCCTTATTAAAAAGTGAAAGTTAGAAGAATGCCAAAACCTGCCCCACTGAATTTGGTGGTCAGTATCAAAGAAATTTTGGGTGAGCCAAAGTTTGCATGCATACAAATAATCACAAGGAACTTGGAGACCGCGCTCGATATGCTTTAATAGCGGAGAACATCCCTCACCAGAGATCAGAGCCAGCAGATGTCACAGTTCTTTTGGGAGTTTGCAATGAAACCAGAATGTCGTAAGCAGTAGAGGTTTCTGACAATTCTATTGAACAGTGGGGTAGAATTTTGATTCAGAAAGGTAGCGTAAAATGTTGGTAAGTGAGATACTTGCAAATGTATGAGCAAGAACAAACAATCGAGAGTAAAGGGCGGCTTAGATTGACGTGCGGAAAAACGGAGTGATCCGGCGGCTATGGACCTTCACCAGGAGTTACGTATGTTGAGGTATTAGAAGCGGTCAGAACGATAGTCAGTGTATGCCAGGGGAGAAAAGCTCATTAGGCGCGCCAGAAAGGAGTCCTTTTTAATTGATGTATACGCAGGGTGGGTAATTTATAGTGGAGATATGCGCGCGCAAACGCGGCTTACCATGCGAACATTGCAAGTTATGGTGCACAAGACACAACATGTGTTTCCTATGGGCTGCGGGATATGGGTATTTCGAGGCAGCAACAAAGATAGATGAGGGTTGGGTCGTATATGTTATGAGACGAGACTTGGGCTCTGATACTGGCAAGTATTGCAGACAAGGCAGCTAACATTGGGTGCAAGATGACAAAGAATCGTGGGGATGCGGTTACTGAGAGACTGCTCAATACAAATACTTAAACATTAATTATTCCAATCACCTTGTCTTTTGTAACTGGGCTTCATTTCGTCGCTCTCCTATACAAATATCATGAGGAATTTCTCAAACTAAGTGACTCATCAACAACGACAAAAAAATGAATTCAAGTATAAAAACCCTAGTGTGATCAGCAGCTTCGTGGAGTGCTCTTAAGAACATTGAGCGCCCACACACGAAGCCTTTTTTAACCAAACTGCGTGGACCATAATATTTTCCCCGTTTCCCATCTGTTTCCATTACTTGTTGCTCCCGTTGTCGAATCTCCAACCACCTTTCTATAAAACGTTTCCACTTGCCTGTATTTCAATCTGTAGAACAAGACACTCCTCAGTAACAACAAAATTTTCTCTCACGTGAGCCTTCAAAACACCCTCATTTCGTACCTTTCTTTTGAGAAACCTGTACGTCATCTCGCACCACAGATTACAGTCGACACCTTTTTTTGGAAGAAGACCTATGTGCTTCCAAGCTCCAATCTCACCCTAACTGCATACTTTACGACGAAAGCATCTGAATTTGATATAACATCTATAAATATAGCCCACGCTTGCGATAGCCTAGCCAATAGGTGTTCCCGTTGTGTAGTCATTCTGATTCCATCTTCTGGGAGATTACATATTCTCATTTGTGCCTAACGCTTGCCATCCTAAGTTTTTATGTGCCTATCCCTAATGATGCGTTTATTCCTCATTATACTCTATCCTGAGCATAGGGCGCATGTCTCCCTCCTTAAATCTGGGTCTGTCGTCAGATTTCTTCGTCAGCCCTGAATGCTCAGCCATTGCTTCCCCGTGTTGCAGTCGGTATAATTGGTCTGAATACGTGCATCACAAAATAAAATGGCATGAGTGGAGGATAGAGGCTTTGTATTGTGGTCGACTATGACCCAAATAGATGTCGTCCTAATACTTAAAACCACTGTGCATTGGTGTGCCCGCCCGACGCCCCGTGACGCGGGTGCTGGGGCTGAAATCAACC
>NW_008752059.1:434116-436038 GCF_000715545.1 Opisthorchis viverrini | reverse complement strand
GTAAGCAGCCAACTTGAGGCGAAGATATTATAGATATCCCAGGGAGCTGCACACCAGAATTGGTGAGCATAAAAGGAGGATTAACGAACCACCAAGGAATGCAGAAGAACACCAAACGCTTGTCAAAGGCTCAGCGATGGCGGTGCATGCTTTGGACACGGGAAATAGAATAGATCTGAGGAATGTGGAAGTTTTAAGACGCGGGCTGCGATTCATACCACAGCGGCTGATGGCCGAGGCGGTGGAAATTACTAAGCATCACAGCGTGAATAGAATCGAGGGTGTGGAGCTAGCGAGTGCACGGAAAGCGGTCTTAGATAAGGCGAGTTGACACGTGACGGTGTGGTTGTCAATCCACTTAGGATTATTAGAAAAAAGTGGGGGAGTTGTGGGAGTGGAAACTCCTACCGACTAAAGGTCACAGGATACCTCTTACACAACTATCTTATCAATAGCTAACCGACACAGACGGACAGGAGGTTCAAACGAGGTTCAAGATGAACCATCAAATGAACAGAACCAGAATAAATAGATCCTTGGCTGGACCCAAACACATGTAGGTCTCCCCACCGACCCAACGGTTGTTCAACCACTCTAACACAATAAAATACATCGGCCGACACCAAACAGAGATTAGCTTGACTTAGCTGATTAGTTATCCTTCAACCTTAAATCTCGACAAACCTCGGAGCCTAGTCACTTGGCCTGGCGAAACTTTTGTGTCAAAAGCTAAACTTTGCCCAGCAATAAATCTACCGATTTTGACCAAACGTTTTCGAAAACGACGAAGGATTTTTGTTCAGTTGAATATCCCGAGACAACGAAAATGCGACCTACTTGCCTGATATTTGCCCCCTACAATTGACAGGCAGTAGATTTATGTTGAACGCACGATAGGGGTTTAAAATGTCAATAGGGAGTCCTTTTATGCTTCAAACTAATTTGTTTCGAGAAATCGACGAGGAGTCTGGAATTCCTTCAGGAATATTCCGCGGTGTAAATATCACAAATATCCAAAGAGAATTGAACACAAGAAGTCGAAGCCTAGANATCACAGCGTGAATAGAATCGAGGGTGTCAAGCTGGCGAGCGTGCGGAAAGCGGTCTTAGATAAGCCGAGTTGACACGTGACGGTGTGGTTGTCAATCCACTTAGGATCATTAGAAAAAACCGAGAGAGGGATGAGGGTGGAAACCCCTACCGACTAAAGGTCACAGCATACCTCTTGCACAACTATCTTATCAATAGCTAACCGACACAGACGAACAGGAGGTTCAAACGAGGTTCAAGTTGAACCATCAACTGAACCGAACCAGAAGAACTAGACCCTAGGCGGGACCCTAACGCATGTAGGTTTCCCCGCCGACCCAACAGTTGTTCAACCACTCTAACAAACTAAAATACATCGGCGGACACCAAACAGCGATTAGCTTGACTTAGCTGATTGGTTATCCTTCCACCTTAAATCTCGACCAACCTCGGAACCTAGTCACTTGGCCTGGCGAAACTTTTGTGTCAAAAGCTAAATGTTGCCCAATAAAACGAAGGAGGATTTTTGTTCAGTTGAATATCCCGAGACAACGAAAAGGCGACCTACTTGCCTGCTATTTGCCCCCGACAATTGACAGGCAGCAGATTTATGTTGAAGGCACGACAGGGGTCCAAAAAGTCAATAGGGAGTCCTTTTGGGCTTCAAACTAATTTGTTTCGAAAAATCGACGAGAAGTCTGGGATTCCTTCAGGAATATTCCGCGGTGTAAGTACCACAAATATCCAAATGGAATTGAACACAAGAAGGCGAAGCCTAGAAACGGAACGTGTAATGAAACTAAAAGTATCCTTTCAAAGAGGTTTGATAGAGAGTCGGTGAATTTATTGTGAGGCAGCGCTGCGCTTTTGACACAAAGGCTTCGTCGGGTCAA
>NW_008752059.1:429288-430847 GCF_000715545.1 Opisthorchis viverrini | reverse complement strand
TTTGTCAAGGGGTATCACGTTTCAACCTACAAGGGATGTTGAAACAGTTATTACTGATAATGTTCCCACACCAGTAACTTTATCAACGTTGTGGACCACAGTCTCCTTAATGGCTTCTTATTACCGTGAACCCCGGTCTGGATAGCTGATTGACAGCCTGGTACGCTTGGCCAAACCAGAAAAAGTCGATGAGCATGCGAACCGGCTGATCTATTGATCGCTGTCTGGTACAAATGGTCAAAGATGTGATACAGAACAATACAGCTCATCTGTCAAGGACGAGCGAAGAACAACCAATGAATTCCGTCCCAACGAAAGGCTGTTATGTAGTCCCGTCACATTCGGAGCTGGTTCTTCTAATAATTACCAAGTACGATTCAGGTAGACAAAGCTTTCAACGAATCTTCCAGAAGAAAGCCATTTTCAACTCCCCAGCCGCTCGGATTCAAGGTTTGAAAAGACCCCCTTTCCTCAATCTACCCATCTGCCTGACATACGACAAGTGCCTGCTGAGATCCGGTTTAGTGTTTATTAGACATCTAAGATCGAGAAGACACCTTGTTTTTTTCAATATTTCTTTTCCCCAAAGAATTTCAGACCAAAATACCGAACATTCGTTCTGGACGTCTGCGTTATGCTTCACTTCATGGTTGTTGTTAGTAGCCTTGCGAACTTCTCCCATATTGCATCCTGAATGCTCGCGCCACGTTTTCACACATGGTAACTTTCGCAAGAGTCTCTGCGCATCTTGAAAAGGTATCTGTGCGAATTTTACTTCATATCCTGTCGGTATTTTAGGCCCATTGGGATTATGCCGAGTTAAATCGTCTGGTACATGAACGCGGGTTCGATACCCGTGCGAAGATGTTGCATTTTTGTTTTCTGTGCGTACGCAGTCGAAACACGTTTATGTCCGCAAGGGTTCCACTGAACCGTGTAATCAATTTGGGCGCCTGTATCGATTTCGAACGCTTTCTATACTTAACAATCCGAGCCTTAGAAACTACTTCCTTGGCTGATAAAAGAACGTTGTTCTGAACCATCTTAATCTGCTTATGTAATTTTGATTGTCAGGTTTTTTTGCAACAGATATATCGAATTATTTAAATGCACCCAACCGATATTCTCCAAAACAGTAAAAGTGAAAGTGTCTGTAAGTTATTTTGTCAGTAGTGCTTCGTATGAAATGAAAATGCTCGGGTGCTAGTCTATTTTAGTTAGAGAAATATGGGTTGGGACACACCATCATGCTGACTGTCTGATGTCCAGGTATTTGTGAATTCCTCAAATGTTCGTCCTAGGGTGTTTAGGTGGCCTTCATCCTGACAGCTTTGGACGAAGGACATCATTTTATTCAGTATAAACACTGTAGACAACGTTAAACGTCTCTGAAAACCAGAATCCGAAAATGTCGGTCAGAGTGGCTCGAATTACGGAAGCTCTGCGGCTGACCAGTACTGGGTGTAAGTTAGGTGATATGGATTTCTGTGCTGCGCTCTTGATGTATGAGCTCCCGACATACAACTGAAAATATTTCCCAAGTGTTTGGAGTTGTACCA
>NW_008752059.1:418668-425304 GCF_000715545.1 Opisthorchis viverrini | reverse complement strand
GTTACCTTTGTGTAATAGAATACGTTGATTACTTATCTAAATAGCCATAGATGGGAGGACGTTAATAAATTCGATAATGCATAAATACGCAATTGATATCCCATGCGATACTCATCCAAGTTGGGCAATATCTTCCAGAGACCATTTGGTGCGATCCCTATCGTACCCTTATGTCTACGGAGATGACGGTTTACGCATTCTGCCAACCACACTGAGGACCTCCGGCCGCACCCGTGCATTCATGGTACACAGAGAGAAATTTCAAAATCAGATTCAACCCACTGCTGTATAAGCTACACCCGACAGTAAGGTGCGAAATACCGTAGACATTCACGTTGCTTGAGCATTCTCGCTAACCTGCCTAACGCAGATGGCCTTAGAGTCCCCGAGTTACAAACCTGGCGGTTTGACAGGTGGCAATTCGAAAACTCCAATCTTTAACAGGGAAGGACTCAGCAGAGTACCAGCAAATACCGAAAGAGAATTTCTTCTGAGTAAGGGACAAAATCGTACCCATATTTCCTCCTGGATTCAGAAAATTCACACATGTTTGCATCGGCATACTCAAAGAACACACTATGGGAAATGACCACCCGAGAATCTAACGGGATTCCCCCAATTCTGCATCATCAAACTCGATATGAAAGTGCCGACTTTGACGAACTTTCTTGCACGATAAGTGTTAGTAGGGGTTGCATTATCGTGCACTATTTGAAAACAATAATCAATAAACTACTACTCATGCTGTTTCAGTAACAATTATTTGGACTTTTTTGTTTCGTTAAAAATTTAAGCAAGGACTTTTGGAAGGTTTGTTTGTTTTATTGCTTGAAATCCGCCAAAATGGTTTTTAAAATTTATTAGTAAATATATGCAGGCACACTCCAAATTTGTCAGAAAAGTCAAGATAACGGTGTTCACCTTGATTATAATGTAGTGTAGCCAGATTGGAGAAGACGTTTTATTCTCAGTTAAAATGTGATGTACGCGTGCGTGGAACTGCATAGTTGGTAGACGGTAACGTTCCGTTTGTAACTGCATTAAGGCTCTATTCTTTCTTTTACATCCCGTGAGCCTTGAGCGCTCAATAATGTGCTCCAATTAGTCCTTGCTGCAATCTATATTCTCAGGGTCCTCTTCACACTTGGTACATGGTGATTTGAGGAAAGCCCTTTATCTTGAGGACTTTTACTAGCAGGATTGAACTTTCTTGGATATCCAGTGACTGCTACACAACAGTGGACAAACAAGGAAAAAGGGTTCCACAATGTACGCAGTAAACTTCACCTAACCATAGACTACTGCCAAAAGTTACAGTAGTATATCTTTAAATGTACTAACGGTGTGATCAGGCTGGCTGAAATAGTCTCTATTATTTGGTAGAATAAATTAGCATTTTCGACCGCCATAAAGTGCTCGAGACGAAAAAGATCTCACTAGAGAGCGATACCAAAGAAAACTACAGTCGAATGTTGCCTCTCCGTGGTTATGGGCATCTGACAATAAGTGTTTAAGAAAACGAGTGCATTTGTCATCGTTTCTTTTGGAGGTCACCAGGAGCAACAGAACTTTTCGATTCCCACATGGCTAAGAAAGAGAGGAGAGCTCAGGTTTACCTTAGGACACAGCAGAAATGAATGGGGAAATTTTAAGAAGACAACAGGATGCACAGTCATGAACAGTATGCAAAGTGAAAGCAAGAATCTGGTGCTATGACTTCGCTCGCCCTGAGCAAAGTTTTTAAGACCCGAGAACTATTTACCTTTGATA
The DNA here is from genome assembly GCF_000715545.1 of Opisthorchis viverrini. Taxonomy (NCBI): domain Eukaryota; kingdom Metazoa; phylum Platyhelminthes; class Trematoda; order Opisthorchiida; family Opisthorchiidae; genus Opisthorchis; species Opisthorchis viverrini. Next base: position 423,534 of record NW_008752059.1, on the reverse strand, counting down.
AAGTTTGTTGTATCTCTTCACCTGCCCTGACGCTACTGGGCNTTATCTTGAGAGACTGATTTACCCGGGACGTGAAAACTGGCCAGTCGTGTCTCTGAATGGCCTTGAAAACACACGCACATTGTACGCAGATCTGTGAGGAAGTATGCAGTGGATGGATACGAGCAAATTGTGTCCGTTCATGCTTTGAATTGGGTCGTTACTGCGTTCTGAACACGCCTAAAGCAGTTTTAGTCGTTTGGTAAACTTTTCTGCTGTCAGTGTGAATTAAAAAATAGGGTCGTTGCAATGCAGCCCAAAATCAATGACCAAACAAAGCCCAAGAGAACTGCGTCTCCTCGATTAAAAAGTTAGAACTGGTAGAAGATGAGCACCAACATTTTTATGTCCAGAATTCGGCAAGATCGAAGTGCCACATTTTGCTGTTTCCGAAAATCACGTGTACGGTGGACCTCACAAATTACCATCCTGCACGCTTGCTTCTATGAAATCTTGCCGTATTTCGAACAAAGAACTGACTGGACACAGTATTGTGCTATCTGTTTACAGCGCTTTTACTTCAGACGATCGATCTTTTGATCAGCTGGGAAGAATTCGTGTCAGTGAACAATTCGGCTTGTGACAGCTTTGAAATCAGGTCATCTCGTGGTGAAATACCCACCCAAACTTGAGTCGACAGTAAAATAAACAGAATCAAGATAAGTATTTGTAATGCAAATCCTAGATTTCAGTGAAAGTGGCCTGAAAATTACAATTTGAACGATTTACGGAAAACTGTTTGACAGCTTTGTTTGTGTGAGTGAATGAAATCAATGTAAACAAAGTGAGCGGTATTTTAGGATGGGAAAATTCCTCTTATAAGTAGCAACCAAGATGTTCGTGACCAGAAGTTGGTCAACACCGCGGAAACCGTTTGCATCCATAAGCGATGAGTGTCTGGCCGTTGGAATTTCTATGATTCTTGAAAGAAACATAGAACTATCCCCCTATTGATCTTTAGAACCCCAGTCTCATTGAGGTGGTCTTAATGAGTTTTGTTCATTGAATGGAGGTCAATCAGAAACGGAAAGCAGGTCGTGCTTTTCCTCGAGTCATATTCTTACCTGAGAAGTTGTGAATAAGTGAATCCGGACGCACCTCCAACGAGGATGCAATGTGCAATTCCTTTCACTTAACCCCTAATCGTCTGTGTATCACAACTGTGTGTGGGCAAAGCTTCGATGGGCACTTACGAATCGCTATCCCACAGAAACTCTTCAATCGTATGTGCTTTTTCACGCCACGGGGTCTTTGTCAGGGGGAGTTGTATCAGGTGGCTAGGACAGTACCTCAGACCTAAGACGACCATTCACGTCACGCGAGAGGGACTCACGGAATCGTCTTGTCAAAAGTTTCAACACTTTTGTGTGTTTCTGGTAGCAAAGTGCGGCCATTTAGTCACTCATACTATCAGGAGACGGAAGCCTTTTTATGTCTGTTTGAGACCAGAAATTGCAACAATGTTGCGTTATGTTTGCAGTTAGGTTGTGCTTTTGATTTATTAAAAAACATGGGCTCCCAGCGACTGCAGCTTTCAGAAGCTGGCAAGTAATAAAGCCTTGGCCACATAAGGTAAGGACGCTAGCAGTTCCAATTTCCCGCTAGCGTGTGCTCTCCAATTCACTGCTTACTGCTGCCTCAGAAGTTTGTACGTTTGGATTAAAAGTGTACTCTGATTTTGCACATCCTAACCATCTGTTACGCGCATTCTTCTGTTTCTCGTATAACCGGTTGGTCGCAGTGATATTCTTGTGCAGTGGGAGATCGGTTTCTTCGTGGACGAGGCCGATGCTGGACGAGAAAGCTTGACTGATGTATGGAGGGAAACGTTTACGTTTTAAGTAGTCTTGGTTGCTGCCGTATTAAAAACGGCAAAATTGGAAAATTTTCGGACTTTAAAGTTTTCACTGAGTTGTTGATATCTGGTCGAAGAAAGCGGATCAATAACCACAAGGACATCAGGTAGATATTCAAGGGGTGGATTCAAATTCTGGATTAGATGAGGAGCTCAAACTGGATAGAGGCCTCACCAGAGCCAGTTACGAGTGCACTTAAATGCACCATCTCAAACTCATCCTGTCCTAATTCAGTAAACTGAGTCTAAGCCACGTGTCGTGCACGTGACGATAGCATGGCCAACTGTGAGCAGGACTTTGCTAGTTTAGGCATGACGGGTGCATACGCACAAAATCTGGCAGACGGATAAATACTGTCCATTGAAATTCCATAACGCACTACTTGTAACACGGCTGAGTTTCATTAAACGTTTTACAGGGGTTCCTCATTTGGGTGTAGACCTTGAGTGCTGCAGGCAGGCCTACTTGGGCCTTCTTTAATAAACCATATTCAGGATATCGCCGCATATTTGGTTCGCAAAACACACTTCCCATCAAGTTTCTGAAAATGTCTTCGAAAGTTCATAAGTCGATTGGCCAGTTTTACTTCCCACCAGGTGGGTTGGAATGATAGTTGTCAAAATCGGCTAACCTGAAAGGAATGGCTTCAAAGTTCCTTGAAGATGGGAACTTTGTTTGTCAATAGGAAACCAGAATGAATAACCGTAATGAGCCCTGAAAGAGCCAGCGATAACAATGCGGACATTAGATAGGCTTGACAGTTTCTTCAGGCTAAACCTACTTTAAAATACCGCGGAAGCCGAACACGCCTTTCTGTGAGCAAAGTTTACTCACAGAAGAGCTCAAACAGACAAGAACTGATAATCATGATAAGAAGATGTAAGAAAACCTTGTGTGGAAACTGCGTTATGGAAATGATTTTGGAGCAAAGTGATATTTTGGACGCCACGTGGTTCATTGGGGGAAATCACACCTAAATGTAATTTACAAATATGCGTGTGTTGCAGACATTGGACTGAAAAGTTACAACCAGACAAGACACTCCGGCTACCTTTTGGTGATTTCTGATAGGTGAAACCTGTCTCAACCAGGCAACATCGTCCGCTACGTAAAAGTAGTAAGACGAGACGAACGACCGGCCCGTGTTTCGAAATCCACCCGCATCCCAAATGGATACAAACCGTGACAAACTAACCAAACGAAAGCTCCATCCTGTGAAATCGCGGACAAACTCCAGAGGGGACACGCAGATCTCGTTGGAAAGTTCACAGATAATGTCAACACGGTGCTTGCACGGGTAAAACGATGTTAAATTCATGGGTGTGGCATTCGATTAACACAAAGTCGGCTTGTCACAAATTCCGTTCCCATCATCACAGAAAATATCCTAATTCGTGTTTCCATGGAGCAGCGTGATAACTGCTAGCAGGGATAACGCACTTCTAGTTTAATAGAGATAGTTTGGAGGAAGCTGGTTATCTGTCCATTTAATTCAGAACATACCTCAATTCAGTGTCCCTGTCACCTGCGTGCCATCCTTTTTCCCGGAAATGAATGTTTGGGAATAAAAGAGATCTTTTCTAAAATCTTGTTTTCACAGTGCTCATCGCATTAAGTTCCATTTTAAACCTAATTCTTGGGTTCAGCATTGGTAGCGGACGAAGAAATTAGGAACGGGACCGTATCGTCACTGTGATTACCCTTGTGTAATAGAATACGTTGATTACTTATCTACATAGCCATAGATGGGAGGATGTTAGTAAATTCGATAATGCATAAATATGCAATTGATATCCCATGCGATATTCATCCAAGGTGGGCAATATCTTCCAGAGATCATTTTGTGCGGTCCCTATCATACCCTTATGTCTACGGAGATGACGGTTTACGCATTCTGCCAACCACACTGAGGACCACTAGCCGCAGCCGCGCATGCACCGTACATCAGAGAGAAATTTCAAAATCGGATTCAAACCACTGCTGTATAAGTTACACCTGACAGTAAAGTGCGAAATGCCGTAGACATCCACGATACTTGAGCATTCTCACTAACCTGCCCAACGCAGACGGCCTTAGAATCCCCGGATTATAAAAACGGCGGTTTGGCAAGTGGCAATCCTAAAACTCCAGTCTTTAACAGGGGAGGACTCAGCAGAGTACCAGCAAATACCAAAAGAGAATTTCTTCTGAGTAAGGGACAAAACAGTACCCATATTTCTTCCTGGATTCAGACAGTTCACACATGTTTGCGTCGGCATACTCAAAGAACACACTATGAGAAATGACCACCTCAATTCTGCAGCATCAAACTCGATATGAAAGTGCCGACTTTGCCGAACTTTCTTCAACGATAAGTGTTAGCAGGAGTTGCATTATCGTGCACTATTTGAAAACAATAATCAATTAACTAGTACTCAGGCTGTTTTAGTAGCAATTATTTGGACTTTCCTTGTTTCGGTAAAAAGTTTGGCAACGACTTTCGGAGGGTTTGTTTGTTCTATTGCTTGAAACTCGCCAAAATGGTTTTTAGAATTCATCAGTAAATATATGCAGACACACTCCAATTTTGCCAGAAAAGTCTAGATAACGGTGTTTATCTTGAGTGCAATCTAGCGTAACCAAATTAGAGAAGGCATTTTATTTTCCGTTGAAAGGTGATCTACGCGTGCGTGGAACTGCATAGTTGGTAGACGGTAACGTCCCGTTTCACACTCCGGGAGCCTTGAGCGCTCAACATTGTGCTTCAATTAGTCCTTGCTGCAATCTATATTCTCGGGGTCCTCTTCGCATTTGGCACCTGGTGAAGACTTGAACTTGAAGACTTTTACTAGTAGGCTTGAAGTTTCTTGGATCTTCGGGGACTGCTACACAACACTGGACAAACAAGGGAAAACGGTTCCACAGTGTACGCAGAAAACCTCACCTAACCACAGACTACTGACAAAATTCACCAGTTATATATATCGTTAAA
>NW_008752059.1:381489-414389 GCF_000715545.1 Opisthorchis viverrini | reverse complement strand
ATGGAGTGGGTGTGAACTTTCTGCGTCCTTATTTGACCTTTCTCCGGCACAAGATGAAATCGGACGTGATTCCGACGTGGGGACATAATCGCGTGGCTCTGTTCCACATGATTGTTCCGCTGCGCAGTAGGCTGATCCGCAGCCGTATTAAAGTTTTACAACGCAACCCGTGCTTTTGTCACGTGAGTTTTCTTCCTGAGAGAATGCTCAATGTGACCTGTCATGTAGACCTACTGTTTAGAACGGCTTCCATCCATCCTTTCGACCACGGTTTTATTGTAGATCCATGGGTTCTGGTCCATCTCTAACCCATTCACCCTTCTCATCGCGATAGGTTTCTAATTCAATTTCAACGCAAGAGGAGCTTTCTGATGTTTATCAATGTTCAGAGACATGCTTGATCAACTAGAGGACGGTCAGTTGTAACATCAGAGATGGTGGATGTCAGCTGGTTAGTAGAGCCCTATAATTTGTTTGCAAATTTTTCTTTGCTATTACGAAGATATCCCGCTTGGTGGGCTTTACCTCCTTGAAGTTATATGAGGTGGTCCGTTTCTTATACCATAAAGTTTCAAGATTATGCTCTAATTTGCTCTCAGCGAACAGTATCCATAAAAATGAGACCACAACGAGATGTAAGACTGTCCTATAGGCTGCTGGATAACCAGAATACCCATCACCCAATGAGAACTGCTGTTAAGGATAGGATGCACCCCCCTAGGGTCGAGTAGGAGTTTTTAACAGTTCCCTGATGACACTTCGGACATGGAGAGGCATACTCCAGCTGTGCAAGTGAACATTCGTTACCTACCTAGAAAATAAGGCAAACCTCATCAAAAGAGGCGCAAAATTCAAGGTCGCTATTGGCTATTCCGTATTTGTACCGGATAAGAGCCAATCATATTTTCGAATTGAGATATCAGTTAGGATTGCAAGTCATTTGCCTGTATGTATTTTTGGAGACAGTTGTCGGGCTGTTCTTCTCCTGTCCGCGCTTGAGGGTAAATTCTGGATAAGTGACGGTTCCCTGTTAATGGTCACCAAAACTACATTCCTCGCAGGAATTTTTATTCCGGCCCATCGGCAGCGAGGACTAATGTTGCCACACTAGTGGGGACTGGTCTTACCTAAATTGAGTTCGTGGCACCTGGTTGTCTTGTTCACATCGTTAGTCTAAATCCGTACTGCACAACACCAACATTGTTATTATATCTATCCATGATACCGTCGGACTTGCTCACACGACTACAATCATGCCCAGGAAATTCCAAAAAAACAAAAACGCCTCTTTGATATCATTTGATCTTACAAGCTACGCTGGAGCAAAATCTCTTCATGTGCAGTTTTCACGTAGTAAAGAGAATTAACAGCCCTAGTTGCTTGATAGAAACTTTGTCCGAAACAGTTATGTTCACAGTAGATCATTGTCAGATGAGCACATAAGCACCGCCTCTCCAGCGAATGGTCTTCATACGGGGTCGGTCAGGCGCAAGTAGCCAAAGGCACCAAGGCTTGAATAATTTGATCAACTCATTCGGGAATCTTTACGGCTTCATGATCGTGTCAACGGACTGACGAACCTGTCCGTGGGATCCACATGAAGCTTGACTGAGATTTAGCCCCATTCCAAAGTTTTTTGAATGCATGTTGAGCAACAGAAATAAGCTAACACTTCATGATTAACCCCCGACTTGCTCAGCCAACTTGCGGATTTCTCGAAAACCATCTTTAGTTTTTAATAGCTGTTCTCCCCGGTTCCCGCACACTTTTATCATTCGATGGAATTAAATCAATCTTTCCGTTTTAATTTTTGTGGTAGGCAATGAAAATGCTTTCCTTCAAGGTTTTTTCTGGGGTTTTCGTTGTTTTTCTTCGACAAATTAATATTTTAAAAAGCCAAAAACACGAAACTCATGGCTGTATGTCGGAAAATTTACTAAGTTGGATGACATTTTTCCTCGCAGCGTTAGCAGAAAACCTAAATTCGAAAAAAAATTACGCCTCCATCTGTGAAGGCTAGGTTTTAACGTCGATGGAATTCATTCATCGTGGAGAGGATGATTCTACTCTATAGCTCACCCTTGAAAGTCTGTCCAGGAAATTTCTGCCTCCTGTATTACTTCTAGGCGGTTAATTTGTTCGAGACAGATCCTAGTTCTCTTGTGGAGCTCTGAACTTCATTCATACTGGTCAACCACTGCTCTAGATGATCGTTGGCAACAGAATATGACATTTTCCCCACTACTCTGTTTCATCTACTAGAAAAGTTTTCCACAGGTGAGTAAATGTCTTCAATACTGAACCATCGAATAGTTACGTCGGTCTCTTCTGTTATTTCCTGGTCAAATCTATTTACCAAAAATCAAGACCTGAATTTGGGATATTAGATGACGAAAGCACCCATTGTGCTTGTTCCGCCTTCTCTAAAGTCTTCCACATAAACAGAACACTTGAGCGTCTGTGATGAAATATAACAATAGTGGAGTTCCCGGCGTCAACTGGATTTTGACTGAGCCTCTAGGTGTTGACAAACCGATTGTATGTTAACCAAAGACCGACCCATGTTCCAGTTTGATTGATGTTCTGGAAAAAATCCAAAGTTTCTATTAAGAGAACCAGCTCCGAATGTGACGGGACTATATTACAGACAATGAAATAACCGTTTTCGTTGAGACAGATTTCATTGGTTGTTCTTCACACGTCCTTGACAGATGAGTTGTATTCTAAGTACCACTTTTTTGACCCGATTAGACGCGACAGAGATGAATAGATCAGCCCGGTCACACGGTCATTGACTTTTTCTGGTTTGGCCAAGTGCACCAGGCGATCAATCGGCTATCTAGACCGGGTTTCATCGCAATAAGAAGACATTAAGGAGACTGTGGTCCACGACTGTTTTTAACGAGCACTTTCAATGGCCAAAGAACAGATCCTCTAAACGTTGACGTGTGTGTCACAATCAAGACTTGTGACTGCTGAAGCTGATGTGGTTCGTCCTAGACAATTAACAAATCAACATTTTTCTCAATTACACTAGAGGACATACAGATCAGCATGGTTATTCAGCATTTTTCAGCTTAGTTTTTTATCTCTATGAAAACGGCAATTTTGTTGGTGTGTCAGTTGCCTCTTTCGATTTCAAAACGAACGAGTGGACGAGTGTTGCTGCTGTGGTAGACTGTCTATTTGAATAAAACAAACTCATCACGCAATATCCACCTTCCAACTGTCCTTCAGAGATTACTCAGGTTCAGTAAGTTACGAATCATCTTCCAGAAGGATGTTATCCAGATTCTATCTATGTAATGTCGTCACATACTGAGAGAAATCGCTTTCATTTAATAAGTTAAACTCAGTGAGCAAACTTATTGTTTTCATGCGGGCCTCGGATACCTATTTCCGACAGGTCAATCAAAGTTACAAATTAGTTAAACCCATTTTCTGGCGCCAATAACGCGCAACAATTTTCAATTGATTCACCTCACTTCGAATAAAGCTGGAGTAAATACTGTTCCGTCCAGTTGGACACCAATAAATCTCGTTTATTGAAGGAGTAATATGACATTTGAAATAGGATGTGACGTGCCAAAACGATATTCGAAAACTCAACTGGCTCATTCGTTTTGTCTTCACCGGTCTTCACTAAGTCACACGAAAATTGGGAGGCTGCCTGACACATCAGTCATTTCTTCGTATAGTGAAACAAGCGATGGATACTTTTGTGGACTTTATTGCGACGCGTCCATTGTCCTTGTGCCCCACCGGTTGATGAATCCCTGGAGTTTCTGAAAATATTGGATTGTTAGACTGTTGCGTTTGGTAATTTGTCGACAGTGGCCGACATTAGTCATGTATTTCACTCTGGAGCAGAACACATTTGACGGAGCAGTTTGGTGGTATCACACGTATCCAATGTTTTTTCTGTTCCAGTATCCAAGTAGTAAACAAAATAAAAAAAGCTTCATTGGGAATAAAGGCGAATGCGTGAAATTTTTAACGCTCAAAGCTATATTTCCGAGGGAGTTATGAACAATTTTTGGCCGCTTTTGATCATACTGTTGAGCCTGTTTGTTTTCACCACTCGTCTCATGAAAACCAGCAGACATAACTGTCGAGTTGGGCACTCAACTACCAGAAAATACAAGCCTCGTGGAGTACTAAAGGTTTTCTCTTATGGCGCCTCGAAGTGGAGTTTTTCAAAAGCCTTTTTTTCACCATCAAAGAGACGTTTGAAAGATCGAGGTGTCCTTTATGGCAGTGAACACTTACAACATTTAGCAAATATGTTCACTTTTTTTGAGAGTGCGATCATTTCAGTTTCACAGTTTTAAAAGCAGCACGTCATTTTATTCAACATGATTTGTACCCTCGTAACGGTGTATGCTACTCACAATGCAAGTGAGTAGTCCATGGGGTGGTTCCCGAGTTCCGCCCGCACGTCTGATGTAAGGGGAAATTCCTTACGGATATTATGGAGTGGTTAATAAGGAAAATTTTAAAGCGGCACGTGGGAATTTTTAGTTAGCAGAAGCGAAGTGCGTAGGAGATATTCACTTTCCCGACTTGCTTTCAGCATCAGCATAAATAAACGGTTAAAGAAATGCCCAGAAAACTTGGACGCCTGTTTTTCATACTAGAGGATCACCAATTTCACAGCAAATTCACCAGTTTCTTGGTAAATTTTCTTGCAAGATGCCACTTGTTTTATTGCTGGAAATTGGTTTATTCAGGTGATCTTTCTATCCTTGAGACATGGGGTGCTCTTTCCGAACACGTTCATTTTCCGAGTAGTAACTGCATGATTACCAATCCGACCAGGGCAACCACAGAGTATGATAAGGAGTGTACATTCATGATCCTTTTGTTTCTTTGGTCACACTCGCGTCTCCGTAATGCGCTCTCCAAATAGCCTCCGTGAACGTGTATGTCAATTCGGCTCCACAAGATTAAGGGATGGTTTTGGACTGTGGACGAATGGATTTACGCAACCCTACCCGATCAAGTCAAACGCGAAAATGAGTTATCTCACTTGAATTGACAGAATCGATTGTGAGAAAATAACCTTACAGTAACACCTCTATCGTATTCCAGTAGAATGCTGATATTTATGTGTCAGCAGAGGTGTTTAATTCAGCCTGTTCAAACCAAAAGACTAAGTTTCCGCTATTTTTTAGAATTTGACAGTCACTGGAGACAGTAGACTGTCGACACGTCACAAGTGTCAACAATAGATGGCTTTCACCAACCGACCGCTGAACTTTATGATGTGGCGGATTTTGTTTCAATGTCATTCTTATACTTTTGCACCTATATCATGCAGAGTTTCAGGTAGCTCCCTGGGGCAGAAAAACTAGTGGTGCGCATTCTCACATGATTTCTTGATAGACGAAGCTAATTCAATTCCGAATAACGCGCTTCAAAACGACCTTGCAGAAAACTCACCACCGAGAACAGGTATGTTGAATTTGGAGAATATTGCGGTTACAGCCATAACGCAATGTATTCCGCGTTGGGAGGTTAACATGTTTTATTTTGAACAAACTAGGTTTACAGTTGTGGTAATGCAAACAATATATCTACGGCTTCTTCCTGGGTAATGTTTTCTCTGAAAGCCTCTGATCAGATGGCAGTTGATCTGTTTGCTGAGCTTGAAAATTGGCTTTGAAAGGTTTCGTCGTCGGTCGAAGAGACAGTCAGTGCGCAGCTGAGTGGCTGCTTCCTTCACGCCTAACTGCGTTTATGTAGTTTTTGAGCAGTATGTAATATTTTGTCATGTGATTGGCTGGTTGGTATCTATCTCGCGTTGCATTATTGTAGGACAGAACGTGATTTTTGCCGCGTTTTGGACTGTATGCCTCTTATTCCATTGGTTTGTTGGATGGCTACTTCGGAATGCTTAAGGTCTGTTTGCAATTGGTCCGTTCCCGGTTTGTGTTTCGTTGTGGTCTTCCTTCCTTGAATCTGGTTGGTTAATGACAGCGGCTTCTATTTTTGCTAGTTTCCTTGCTTCAACCTGATGGTTTGTTTATTTTTACTTTGTCACGCGTCTGTCGGTTTTTTCAACCTAGAGCCAAACAGTGCATTGAAGAACTCAAAGATTAACTAAAATTGCCGTGTGAGATTCCATTGAAATGTAATTTTCATTGGTTTCGCATTCATAATGACTTGATGAATTTCAGAAATCTCAATGACATTTTTATAACAACCCAGATAACTTGAAAAAAGATTTATCGTCCGTTTCTGCTGCACAACAGACGTTGGAGGCGAAATACTCTGGTGAGCTTCATGTTGCGCGTTGCTTCAACGCTCAGTTTTCCCGAATAAAACAGGCCATTGAACCATTTGGTCGCCCAAATTCAAGGTAGTGCAATAAATTTTATAGATGGAAAGTACGATTCATACGGTTGCTGGAAATTCTTCGACTTTCTGTTCGAAACCAGAAAAAGTACAATGCAGCAACTACGATCAGGATCAATGTAGGGTAGTGTGGAGCCTGGTGGCCTTTAGTTTCCCATTGAGTGCGACTCTTGTCTAGCTGCCGTACCACTCGGAGGAAGCACGAGGATTGGGATACTGCCAGGTTGCTCAAGCCTAGAGGGGATAATTCAAGAGGCAGTAGTCGGGTTCGAATCCCGAACATTCCAGTCCGGAAATTCGTGCTGAGCCAACACCCCCGCATGTAACAATCAGACTCTAGTTTCCAGAAAGACTATTTTACTCCCCTTGAAATGCCCAAAGTGTATTGGCTGCAATCCGTTTTTTATTCTGACTACGAGTTATTATCATTCGCTAAAACAGGACTGTCGGAATTCCGAATATATAACGGTATACCACTACTCATTTTAAAGAAAAAAAACTACCTTGGATGAGCGAACTAGATGGGTCTGTTCCAACCAACTATGTTGCATCCACGTATTGTTTCGCAGTTACGCCCGCACCAGATCGCCAGGTAAATTCTGTGTAAACAACGTAAACTTTCTGTTTGGGTTCACCGGTTATTTCAACAGTTTTCATACCATTGGGGTTGCTAATCATCGGTTGCTTTTTTCAGGATCGCCTTCTGACAGCTGATGAGCCCCCTCGTCAGAAAACACAGTAATAAATGAAGAGGAACTTCCCTTCGGAAGTGAAACTCAAAGTCCTCAGTGAGACGAGCGCTTAACCAGACATCAGTCGTCGAATTGAAGTGACCAAATAGAAAGACCGTCTAAGTAGAGACAGTTGATTAAGGCAGGGTTTGCTGGAATTGGCCTAGCACGGGTGAATTTACGACAGCTTAAAAGTAATATATATTTCAGTGGTGTCTTGAAGAGGCCACGTTTGTTGTCGATAAACAGTTACAGTTAGGAGGTAAGTAATCGTACTTAGTTCCAGATATTCGAAGTCTAAATGCGTTTGCATTTCTGGCGTTTTGAGGCTGGATATGGCGAGTCTAGTTGCGCCGAGTCCTCACATGCGGGATGCGGGGATGGTCGAAAATGGAGATAAGCGCCTGACACAGATTGTCAACTATTTTGGAACATTAAAACAAGGAAACCAATGAAACTACTGCGCATGTCACAGAGGGTGACTCAATGGTATCTGTATCTCTCCCAAAGCAACCTCAAATCACGAAAAGTTTCATACCTTCATAAAGTCGAATGAATCACGTTTCATTTTACTAGTTTTCCGGGAGGCAGCAGAAACGTTTGACCGTGTGAACAAGTGACCATGTATGTTCGTTATATTTCTGAAGATATTTGGCCAGCTCACCGCAATTTCGCGGTAGATAAGTTTCGTGAAAACGGCTATTCTGTTTTCTTGCCTTCCTAGTGCTGGCACACCTTGCAGATTCGTCCTAGGGTTGAAGCTAGTCAGTAGAAACTTTTAATTTAGAAAGCACCGCGCAGGTGTTTTTTCCTTGTTGGCAATCATTAAAAATGCAAGCACAATAATTTTCCAGTGAATTATGGAGTCATTAACCGTATGGTCATTACCGATCTGCTTGCGGCCAGGTGGGACATGACGCCGCTTACTTGTAGTCACGGAATCCACTCCAAGTTGATGCACGAGTGATGACTCCTCAGGGCGAAGTTTCACTAGTCCCAAGCCAACAGCATACTGAGGGAACAGTGTGGAGTTTGTGCAACGTTCAACTGGAACTTGGTACTGTCGGTGGACATTTCTATGTGGAAACCGGAGATCTCCGGAATCAGTGGAAGTGCGTACCTGAGGATTAATGAGACGCTTTCAATCCTCGACATTCCAGCTATTACTGTGAGCGATCAACTGTTCGGTCGTAAATTTGAGGCAGGCAGTGGGACTGATGCGTAATCAGCGAGGATATGGTGCACCCAAACTCTCCAACTACAAATTAGTCACACTCCCAACCGGTAGCCTCTGGTCAGCTGGTTAGTTATCTAAACCAGAACCTGAATCGTCGTGAGTTGGAGCCACCTCGCCTTCCGTGACATGCTCGATGCTGAAGATTCCGGAGAAAAATGAAACAGATTTGCACTACGTCTCGGCTTTCCACCATCGATCGGTTTCGCTTGTAAGACAAATTCTTGTTGAAGATTTATCAACCCCCTATACTCCAAACAAACAATAATCAACGCAATATATATAACTCAGAGAGCTGGTGGAAAATAGCTGCAGCTCGCAGGTAACAAAATGTTGCTTAAAAAGATACCAGCCACACAAAGGGACGTTACTGGACATGCAGCCGGATAAAGGCATTGTTTTATATGGTAGGTGTGCTGAGCTACCGCGTACCAAAAGGATCATCTGTCATCGACAAGTTATACAATAGCCGCCATGTCACTGAAGAGTGGAATGACGTAGACCTTGAGCATTATATCTTTCCAGCTGGCTGGCTAAGAAAAGTGCTCGCTAGAACTAGAAATTCTCGTGAAATGTGCAATTTCACGTGGAGTGGATGGTTCACGCTTCCAGTTGCACCGATCGACCGGACTTTATCCGTAGTTACCCGCTGAAATCATGTTGCAGACAGGGTTGTTGAAAAGTTTGGTGATAGCGCCATTCTCAGAATGACACCTGGCCGCTTGTGTGAATGGAATATTATTGATTTTTAGTTTATATTGTATTGTATTCACAGTCTCCTCATCCCTGTCCAATTCTCCTCTCAGTTTTCATGGCTGTGGGATGATCTAGCGCCCATGCTCAACACTTGTGGATCACTCCCGAAGATGATAAATTTAATGAAAGTTTTCATCCAGTGATTATGTTCACCAAATAGAAACACATTGTGATGATGTTTGGGGTGCTGCAGGCGTGTGGAACCTTCCTGAGCAGAAGCAAATGATCTTCTGGAAATCATTTTCTGATACAATTAAGTTTAGGGCAAAATTTGTGGACCATATTCTACACTTAGATTCGTCATAGTTTATTGAACAACACGAGGCCTTTAGAAATGCCGAGAGGACGTCACTTTGGTGGTACAAATTCAGAGCGAAAAGCGTGCGACACTTTCCGGCCACGTCTTGAGTTGGCCACTCTTAATTTTCGTGAACAACAATGGTCTAGACTAGTTCTCATACTAAAAAAGAATGTTGCAGTTTTGGGGTTTTGCCGGATAGCTATTTTTGTTCATAGCCACACTGTTCCCATTTGAACGGCCGTGTTCCTGTTCTGGTGCAATTATTCCGGTGATTCCACACCAAAGCGAAGCACTGGACTCAAGTTTCGCTCTTATTAAAGCTCATCAGCAGTGCATATCCAACGGCCGTGCCAGGATTTGAACCGCGGACATCTGACACGCGGGGCGAGCGTGTAATCACCACTCCATCAACGCACGTTGGACGCATCTGAATTTTCACGTCGTGTTCACGCTTGAGCGGTGTGATTGGTGTGCCCGACCCATCGAACGATGATCCAGTATCTGTCCTGGTTGTGACGATCGATTGACCTGCCAATCAGGACATCCCAGTCAGAGAGCGTGACACACGCTTGAACCCCACTGGGCAGATTTTTGGTTGCAATTTTGGGGTTTGTGGGATAGGTACTTTTGTTCCTCGTCGGGATATGCACTGCTGATGAGCTCTAATGAAAGCGAAACTCGAGTCCGGTGCTTCCCTTTGGTGTGGACTCACTGGAATAATTACGCCAGAACAGGAACACGGCCGTTCAAACGAGAGTGGTGTGGCTATGAGTAAAATAGAATGGACCATAATTGAGTCATGAATCGCCTACCAAATGTCCCGAATAGCGTTGAACGTTAACACTGGAAATAAAATTCGGTCAGTGGATTCGCGTAATTCTTTAGGTAATTTTGTTGTCTACTAACTCCCGAAATCCAACATTTGGTAAATTTTTAATTTAGACTCGAATACAAACTCTGTGTAAGTTTATGGTCGAGGTGCACCGACTACCTCTGAATGCTGCATCCGCTCTGCTACATCTTTTGATAATCCCGACATATTTGTTGTAAGCATGTTGACGTGTATGGTACATCGTGAATAATTCGTTCATAGACACATCGCATGCAAGATTTTTCAGCATCTATAGCATTTACTTCAAAAGTAATGAGAAATTATCGTGAACTTCGTGAAACAATCCAAAGTGGTTAGAAAATTTACTGGTTGATTTAAGATCCATGCGTTTTTTGTTCAGTCAAGAAGACCTCCACTTGTAAATGAAGGATAACCTGTATAATTTCTGCGACAGAAGTGGCAGGGCTAAATATTTCTGGTCCAATATGTTCCAAGACACTTCGGCAGGTAGTTCACTCTATTTTCTATAGAGGACAATATCGGTAGCTCAGTTAGCGTAGATGGGTTAGTGGTTGTGCCCACTAACCAACCACTAACCCACCGCTACGCACCACTACACTCCCCAATAACGCTCTGATGATGTCACCTCGATAGGTGATGAAACGTTGGCAATCAAATTGCCCAGCTCAGCTAACCAGCCGACGACGAGTTCACTCTATCCCTGCAGAAATTTTGAATTCGGCATCCGCGCGATTGGCTGGGGATAGAAAAACGCACCCGGATCAAAGTACTAGTTGACACAAACTCAACGGCTTGAAGTTTTCAGAGTGTCACAGAAGTGTTTGTTTTTCTAAAGATTGTCAGTAAAGTCTGTTTACTGCCTGAGGAGAACAGGTGCTCACCAACACATCATTCTCAGCTGCAAGTAGTGCTGACCTGTTAGAGAATGCAACGCTGTCGAAACGTTTGTGCCAACTTAGAGAATCGGAAGGTGACGGCGCCAGTGAACTTTGGTGTGGTCCGAGGAGAAATGCTGCTTTGGAAAGCTGAATGAAACTTCTATCTGAGAAGTCGTTGCTCAAGGAGCCAGTCAACACGTGTGACCGCACGATGTGGATCCCGTGATTGAAGGATGAGTGGCGCTATATCCTGTCTAAGTGCGAGTTAATCACACTGCTGATCAGCCACTCGTGGCCGAACGGTTAAGTGTTCAAACTACTAGCCGGGAGGTTGCAGGTTCCAGACTCTTTGGAGTTTCGTGAGATGCGCACTGCTGATGATTCCCTATAAGGATGAAACAGCTATACGGTGTTTCTCGGTTTTTCAGCATAGAATAGCATTACTTAGAGAAGCAGGGTTCGCTGGAGTGATGAAATAAATTTTTGGATGAAATTAATGAGGGGGGAGGGGAGACTTGTGGGATACATTAACACGGTGACTTGCTCTACGACTTCTATAAAGATGTATTTCTTACTTGGTTTCCAAACATAGCAACGCAACTTCAGAGTAAGATATCTTATTGAAAAGTCTGTTGATTCGAAATTTGTGAGGCTGCACGCAAACGAAATAAAACACATTTTGATTTCATCGTGCGTGTGGTGTGTTTTTCTGGTGAGGTTTTCAAGAATGCATTCTTCAGTGTGCCGCCGAATTCGCCCACACAAACTTTTTTCCAAAATCCAAAACTTCAATGAGACACAATTCACGCAAATATTCTGCTGAAGAAATGCTGGTATGTAATGCAGAAATCGCACAATAAGCCGACGCAGAAACGTTTTCCGGGATTGGGAACTTAAATGCGACACTAATCTTCAGTAGAGGCGCCGGTACGCAGACCTTTGGGTTCTGTTAGTTTATTAAAGGCTTTGTGGTTGAAATTTCACATTTTTTTCCTGACTAAGGTAGAATGTTTACCTGAGCTTATCAACTTCCCATATATTTCAAACAGACGCCATTTTGGTAAATTAAACAAGACATTAGAAGCACACGTTCATTTCCGATTGACCATCAACCACCTGCACATATACCTAATGGTCTTCTCTTTCGCCTGACTGTCGATCGTTCTTTCAGGGTGTTTCAAAACTAAGCGAAACCAGCGCACATTTTGAAAGATTTGGAAACCCTACGGCCACAGACGACCATGATTCTCTAGGTAACAAGTGATTCTGGCGTGATGTACCTGAAGTAACGCGAGTACTTTACCCGCAAGTGTGTTTTTCTGTAATCTCGCTCGGATTGTCCATGCAATTTGACGCGCGTAATGTTCAACCACCTGGTTACCAAGATTTTCACTGGTTCAACGCTTGCACCGCGCTTCGAATAATTTCATCCAGGTATTTGACCCCGATTAGCATCATGTAATCGGGCTTCCTCAAAGTGAACCCTAGCAACTGACGCTAAATGATTTCCAACTCGGTTTTACTTAGACATCTCTACGCATTCTGCATTGCTTCGTTTACAACATTTGGCACATTATTGCAAACGGGCTTAAGCGTTGCTGTCATTGGAGAAGTAGCGGGGGCACAGGAATCATCAGTCATTGGGTTCCACCTCTCAGGACTACTGGAAACGAAACCGTGCCGGTAGAACAAATGAAACGAAACGTTGTGGAGTTACCCCCTTCCTCGTATGTTTGTTCTGAATGAAAGTGTATCTATCTATCGATTTGAAATGATGACTGCCTACACAATTATTTTGGACGAAGTAGGTCCATTTCCTCGCGGTTGCATCTTTACACATCCGGTTTTCTGATGAGTCACTCGTAGTAGTCCATAAGACGTCTATGTTTAATCATGCCTTTTGATATGGATAACCAGAGCTTTCGTACTTTGACCGAAAAAAGGTTCACATTCATTTATTCGTATATGTAGTGATGGAGTTTTACCACGGTTCGGGCTTAATATCTGCGTACGCAGTTAATTGGGACCTCAGAAGATGTATGTTTTAACGACGCTCATATTTCGAACTGCTCCAGACATTTGTCAAATTCAGTGAGTTTGAGCTCTACTATCAATGCGGTGTTTAATTGTGGAACTTTAAGCTTTGATCCGATCAACCAGCCCAGGAATGGATTTTCTGAAGACACTGTTTTAACGGTTAATAAGCTGTTGAGTGTCTCGTATTTTTTTAGCTCGATCGAGAGCACTTTATCAAATCAAATCCGCGGACGTGTAGATCGTCAGTTAAGCAGAGTGCCCCGAACTCCTACAGAGCCGGAGAACATGTTTTTTGTCGGACTGACTTCCCACGGGACCATATAACATCCAGGGTAGTTTTACCACTCTGAGGCATCGAAGTTGCCACAAAACATTTTCAAACTGGTGAAATGGCGGAACTAATATGCTCGAAACTGCCATTTAACCTAGCCGTAGTTAATAGAGACAAAGTCGCAGTTAGCCTACCGAGGTTTTCAAGTCCGCACTTGATTTCCAGCGCTGATACGACTATGTAATAGCTGATCTGTTCCCACTGAATGTCACCTGGCAGAGCGACGACGTTCTGTAAACTCCGAATATTGTTTCGATCTTAGACACTACTTAAATTAAAGCATGCTTCTCAACACAGACTTCGTCGTTCTCGTTTCTCATGCCAGAACTGCACTGTGAATCAAAGTGAATCCAGGTTGATGGATGTACAGTTGCCCTACGTACTCCCAAGCGGCAAGAGGCAAACCACAGTGAAAAAGGGGTGGATAGAATTTTCGAAGGCCCTCAAATAGTTGTTACTCGGATGTGGTAACATTGAAACGTTTGGAAATGAACTCACCGGGGATAAGCAATTTGGATCTTCTGTGGCAAAAGCTGTATCACGAGCAGTTGAAAAGAAATCTCGCCACTGCCAACAGACTGAGAACCATAAGTTGACAAGCCATTTCTCGATTGATGCAAAAGAGTGAAGTGTTGGTACTTGATAAACGAACAAATGATCTGATAAAGCGAATCACTGTTTATTTTCCAGCAAGCAATCAAAACTGTGGTAAGTCTGCCGTCAAGAGGAGTCTTATCATTTACTGATGTTCAAGAAACATTCCAGACAGATATTGAAAAGTGGTCAGAACGCAAAAAAGCACCGACGGATGGAAAACAGGTCACGGAGTATCGAATGTCATCCGCCGTTTCACTTCCACAACTTAAAGGATACGCGACAACCGGACTTTGTTACATGAGCCGCCACCCTCCCAAGGAATCGTTTCTGCCTGGTCACTTTATGTAGACAATGCTCAAAAGAAGAATCATCTATAGTGAGATGGACGTCACTCTGACTGTAGAGGTTACCTCGCACTGTTGAGTCCGCAAAACCAATGCAGAGTTTCTCATATGTTCCCAGGAGATAGATGGCCAACCTTTCAGTTCAAATTAATTCCCATTTGTCTTCCGTGTCTTTGACTATCAAACGTAAATGGTGTTTCCTCGTGTGTTTATCGCAATGTGCACTGCGTCTTATCTAAGTACCGCTTAAAAGGACATCAGAGAGTCCTTTGGAGTAGCATGCTTTTTCAGGGTCCTGCGAAGTGACCCTGTCAGGGAGCCCTTACACTCTTCAACTATCAGAGCACATTATATGGTGACTCAAGAAATCAACGAAACCGTAGGGTCGAGCTCTGCCCTCAAAGGGAAGCTGAAATTTGGCAATCTGTCATGGTACACTTACACAGAAGCCGGTTACGAAGCTTGAGTACACGGTAACTTCTTCTCGTGATCGTCGAAACTGCCTCAAGAAACATGCACGGTGACATTACGAGGCCATCCTTTGTTTTGTGGAGGGAGTGTCCTGGTAATATTCGGTGCTTTTGGCAAAGTTCGGCAAGGCGCAAAAGCTTTGCCACAAAGCGGCTAGCTTTAAACGAATAATGAATATTGCATGTTGGGCCCATGTGAACTCTTTGAATGCCGATCAGTAAAATTCACTACTATGAATGTACGATTATGGTACTGAAATCATGTTGGTATGAATTTCATTTTACATTTCATTACCATCTTAGGCTCCAGAGATGTTGGCGATTTCACGCTGCCTGTTGAGAAGCAGACAAGAGTTTTATTGGATTCGTAGAAGAATGTTAAGACGTGTATAAATGATTCACTTGAATAGAGTGAACGTCGGTCGGTAAACACTGCGCGTGCAATCCGTTTTGCCAGCCAGGATCGACAGGATAGATTGCACAGTTGCTTGCGTGTAGAATTCTTCTGTTGACTTCATCTTGTAGTGAATCAAACGTGAGATTAAATAGTGTCTTGAAGTGGGGCGTCGAAAAACTCAGTTAATGTGTCTAATGATCTAAGGAAACCTAAGGAGAACTTCAATCAATTTCGCTGAAATCGGGAAGGTTAGTCGCGGAACAGCTGATCCCAAGTCGATCTGATCTCATTCCGTTTGTGTCATAAAAAAATTGACAGTGGGTGTGGATGAAATGTTCGGCAGTTTACATGTTTGGCGGAACATCTGCTCCGCATTGAGCGCTCAACAAAAAAACGCGCAACGCCTGTGGTCTTGTGAAAGCAGGTTCTTAGATTGGGAAAGCGCCTCAGTTTGAAGCCTCACTGTTAAAATCCAAACAGTGTCAAACAAAACTGATCGTATCTTAAAAGCCTCAGGCCTGTGACAGTATTATATAAATAAACACGAATGATCACACTTACTGACGTGTGATTTTGAACTACTCAGTTCGTGCGACACAGTAATGTCATTATTTTTGAGTTCCAAATTTAGGCCATTTTTGGGGTGAGTGACCGTGACATCTTGAATGTTTCTACCTCGAAATTTCTACTTTACTTCTGAGAATAATCGAAAAACATGCCCTCGGTTTTTAATTGCCTTGCCTTGTTTTGGTGTATGTTCAAAGAGCCTCTGTACAAGCGTAGTGCCTACTTGCAGTATCGGGTCGCCTTTTTCCGAAAGTTGAAACAGATTTTCTAGGTGGCTGCTGTTTTGAAGATGGAGACTGTGTGATGAAGACTGAACTGATTTGTCACAGGAGTTGTTTTTAGGGGCACCTAGTTCCCCTGAATACACCAAGGAAATATGGAGAATTTTCCAAATTGTGCCCCTGTATTCAGACCCGGTAAAAGGAATCAGTGAGCCACTTGGCAACGGACCAAATATTCTTTTCGAGTTGCACCGAATATCTGTAGATTTTAGATTCCACAAGTAAGCGTTTGGCCCTCCCGGAGTTGCGGTCGTTAACAAGACATATCAGCCCCAACTACCTATCTCAGTAGTTTACTTGTTTCAGGATGATTTCAGATTCAAAGTTGAACAATTTGACTTAGAGTACATTATGCCGATTTTCTTATGTTGCCTGCTGTATTAGTTGCTTTTGAGTACCTGAAGATCAAGATAAATGTGTCTCATTCCCGTGTCGGTCAGAGAGCACCAAGCAAGTACTCCGAGGAGGGAAAAACGGTACAGCTGTTTGACTTAGATCTGCCTGGCAAAGTAAACCAAAGCAAACATGGGCTCGTTTTTGAGTGCACCAACCTTCCAGCTGTCCACCGCAAGAACAGTAATTTCCTCAGAATAACTGGTGAAATGTTCACATCCTACTACACCAGTGCCGGGCATGGACTGGTTTGAGGGATCATCACAATATAATAGTATTAACATCTGCCTTTTGAGGAAGAAACACACAACGGTTGAAGCAGGCTTGAGTTTCTGTTCTACCGGCGTACATCTTTCTTCAAAACGCCTGATGCAAAACGGTGAGATCGCAAGCTGTCAAGGCCCGAGTTGACGCGGACTGGTCAAATACGCGCAAGTTTATATGTGTGTTCCACTGGTGTGTCTGCTAACTTCGGACAAAAAGAAGGATTTCATCACATCTCTGGAGAAGTTTGTATCTACTCAAACACCTTCACAGAATCGCCATCGATTAAACACTGAATGTCCTCTTGGAGCGCACTTTCTGAAAAGAACGAAATATGTTATACAACTCCATCAGCGGGGGAATTAGAATGTGTGCTGGTATACCAAAGAGATTCAGAGACGGTTTTTCGTACCTCTATTCTTGTTTTTTTGTTTAGATCGCATGTTATTTTGCAGGCTGCTATACACATACACAAACATTTGTCCATTCTACTTTCAAACACAGGAGGCTATGATGTAAGCGACTAGTAAATATTCTCCCTCTGTGGAGACCGCTAAGTTTTTTCCCAAGACATAAAATATGGTTCGCTATCGAAAATAGTTTGTTCAGCACAACCACCAACGCTTTCTCTCGGATTCTCTCGAACCACACTTAACCATGTGGTCTTCAGTTTTTCGGAACTAATCTTCAAGCGATTGCTGTATTTCAAAAATGCATTTAGCTATATTTGAATCGGGAGTCAAAATGAAAAGTTATGGGGTTCAATTTTTACTTCTCGGTGCGATCATGTTGCAGATGAGCTCCAGTGTCCTGTGCTCGGTCAAGAGCATCACAATCATCGGATAAGCCTATGTGATTCCCTTCGAAAGGGCCAACATAGTCTGCGGTAGCTCAGGTAGCGTAGATGGTCGTTGGCTTGTTCGTTGAGCTGGGCAGTTTGGCGGCAAACGTTTCATCACCACCCGAGGTGACATCATCAGTGCGTAGTTGTGCGTAGCGGTGGGTTAGTAGTTGAGCACAACCAGCTCAGCGAACAAGCCAACGACCATGGTCTGCGGGATTTGTACTCATGATGATTGTCGATAGCTTTATCCTACGCCAACGGGTAGATTCGCATCCTAGATGTCTCATCCCTGCGTATTTTACTGTGCTCGAATTTGCACTTCCCACACTGACAAAAAGCTTTTTGTTTGTACAGGTATTTCTTGAAAGTAAGTGATGGAAATTGTACCAAATTGTTATCCACTGGACCAATTATTGGCCAACATTTATGGTAATTATTTGTGAGGTCCAAAATAGGCAGAACGTAAGTAGAACATAAGGTTGACGAAAACTCGGGGACTGCGCCTAGCCGATGAGCCCCAAGAAGGGCGAAACCGGTCGTGTACTGTCGAAGAGTTTTCAGCAATCTTGTGGTTAGTTTCATTTAGGTAAAACGTTGTTCATTCTAGATATACCAAGGGTGGGTTTCCATATCTAAATGACCGGAGCACCAAAATGGGCAAACTAGTTGAAACCAACTTCTAGACTTTGGTTGATAGTTCCAAGTTTTCCGAGTATCTGTGTTACATGGGGGGGGAGGGAATAATCAACAAGTTGGGCGAAAGAATCGCCTGAGAATTCCGCATTGGAGCACTCAAACAGTCAGCAGATGATGATCTCCCAACCTGGAATTTGTGAGATCAGGGAGAGTGGCGTTTCATTCTGTCTCACTTTAAGTTGCTCAACCCTGTTCGCTTCGATCCCCCTGATCTTTAGCTGTTAGACTGCGAGTAATGAAACTAATTTCATCACTTTTACAAACCGAAAGGAATCAACTCTACAGTACTTCCCGGAATCCTCCACAGATGAAACTGGTAGAAAAAAGCTGAATGAAACTATTCAACATCACATCATACTTTCAAAAAGCCGCTTTTTTCTACAAACTTCCGTTTGCTTGCTACTCTACACCGAACAGTCTGACATTGCGACATGTACGGTCAACTTTACACCGTCAGACATTGGGTAGCTATCACCAATGCAACTTGGTTCGGTTAATTTTCAACCGATCCAATTTGGACTATGTAGGCGTTCTTGTTGTTCGTTTCTATTCAGATCGCCTGAGTGAATATCGGGAGGTATAGGCACCTCGATAACCTGCAAATAAGTGTCTCCATCGCCCAACTTTACCCTTCTTTTCAGAATAAGGCTTTCAAATAAATCATGGTTTTCGAACACTGATGTCATGCTGTCGATGATGGTGCTGTGGTGGGAATATAGGAATTGCAAAGGTAAACGAGGTTGCCCGTGGATTTGACTTGAACGAATGTTCCTCGATCTTGCAATTTAAATCAAGTTTCAAACACAGGAGGCTATGATGTAAGCGACTAGTAAATATTCTCCCTCTGTGGAGACCGCTAAGTTTTTTCCCAAGACATAAAATATGGTTCGCTATCGAAAATAGTTTGTTCAGCACAACCACCAACGCTTTCTCTCGGATTCTCTCGAACCACACTTAACCATGTGGTCTTCAGTTTTTCGGAACTAATCTTCAAGCGATTGCTGTATTTCAAAAATGCATTTAGCTATATTTGAATCGGGAGTCAAAATGAAAAGTTATGGGGTTCAATTTTTACTTCCCGGTGCGATCATGTTGCAGATGAGCTCCAGTGTCCTGTGCTCGGTCAAGAGCATCACAATCATCGGATAAGCCTATGTGATTCCCTTCGAAAGGGCCAACATAGTCTGCGGTAGCTCAGGTAGCGTAGATGGTCGTTGGCTTGTTCGTTGAGCTGGGCAGTTTGGCGGCAAACGTTTCATCACCACCCGAGGTGACATCATCAGTGCGTAGTTGTGCGTAGCGGTGGGTTAGTAGTTGAGCACAACCAGCTCAGCGAACAAGCCAACGACCATGGTCTGCGGGATTTGTACTCATGATGATTGTCGATAGCTTTATCCTACGCCAACGGGTAGATTCGCATCCTAGATGTCTCATCCCTGCGTATTTTACTGTGCTCGAATTTGCACTTCCCACACTGACAAAAAGCTTTTTGTTTGTACAGGTATTTCTTGAAAGTAAGTGATGGAAATTGTACCAAATTGTTATCCACTGGACCAATTATTGGCCAACATTTATGGTAATTATTTGTGAGGTCCAAAATAGGCAGAACGTAAGTAGAACATAAGGTTGACGAAAACTCGGGGACTGCGCCTAGCCGATGAGCCCCAAGAAGGGCGAAACCGGTCGTGTACTGTCGTTTTCATTTCAGCAATCTTGTGGTTAGTTTCATTTAGGTAAAACGTTGTTCATTCTAGATATACCAAGGGTGGGTTTCCATATCTACCGGAGCACCGCACCAAAATGGGCAAACTAGTTGAAACCAACTTCTAGACTTTGGTTGATAGTTCCAAGTTTTCCGAGTATCTGTGTTACATGGGGGGGAGGGAATAATCAGCAAGTTCGGCGAAAGATTCGCCTGAGAATTCCGCATTGGAGCACTCAAACAGTCAGCAGATGATGATCTCCCAACCTGGAATTTGTGAGATCAGGGAGAGTGGCGTTTCATTCTGTCTCACTTTAAGTTGCTCAACCCTGTTCGCTTCGATCCCCCTGATCTTTAGCTGTTAGACTGCGAGTAATGAAACTAATTTCATCACTTTTACAAACCGAAAGGAATCAACTCTACAGTACTTCCCGGAATCCTCCACAGATGAAACTGGTAGAAAAAAGCTGAATGAAACTATTCAACATCACATCATACTTTCAAAAAGCCGCTTTTTTCTACAAACTTCCGTTTGCTTGCTACTCTACACCGAACAGTCTGACATTGCGACATGTACGGTCAACTTTACACCGTCAGACATTGGGTAGCTATCACCAATGCAACTTGGTTCGGTTAATTTTCAACCGATCCAATTTGGACTATGTAGGCGTTCTTGTTGTTCGTTTCTATTCAGATCGCCTGGGTGAATATCGGGAGGTATAGGCACCTCGATAACCTGCAAATAAGTGTCTCCATCGCCCAACTTTACCCTTCTTTTCAGAATAAGGCTTTCAAATAAATCATGGTTTTCGAACACTGATGTCATGCTGTCGATGATGGTGCTGTGGTGGGAATATAGGAATTGCAAAGGTAAACGAGGTTGCCCGTGGATTTGACTTGAACGAATGTTCCTCGATCTTGCAATTTAAATCAAGGTAGTTTGAGCACATGGAGTTAAAATTGATTACATTAACGCCTCACCCATTTCTAAATATAACTGCCAATTGCTCCTAGGCGAAGTGCTTTTGGCAGAACTATTTCTTCATTCAGGCCTGCAATCTGAGCTGATTAAGGGTAAGACGTTCTTTGGTGAATTCACGACTGTGATCGAACAGAATCCAATTGGTCAGTTGCTTGACGAGTTGACGTTCGAAAATTTTCGAAACATCTGTATCGCAAAGATTTGTTCTATGCAGCGACACAGAACTTCATACAAAGTAAGCCGAAACCTTCGAATAAACTGTTTGATAATTCTACACTGCGCCGGGTGTTGCGTGACAGAAACCGAGGTCCTAAGTAATTAGAACACAAACACTCAGTGCTATGTATCCAAATGAACCAACAGGTTCAATTTTCTTCCTTCTTCCTTTCCCTTGGGAACAGTTGAAAAAAGCATCTTCAATAGTAGGTCGCTCCTTGGAATAGTTGCAAGTAAATTATTCAATCGTGAGCCTAATGAACGTCTTTGCCAAAGAAAACAGCACTCCACAAAACTGACAAACTTCGTGTTGTTACAGATATATTCGGTCAGGCAATGAGTACGTTGCACATGAATTCCACAGCCTTCTCCATATGGTGTTTTGCGGCCCGAAATTTCTAGAATGTTTATTTCTAAACTTATTCCTCTGCAGGCGAAGTAGCAGCATCGTCGGTTATCGTCCCCAGAAAAAGCTGATTCCGATGTGTCTGGCTATGCTTTGGTTGGTGTGAGGTTCCTTCCAGGACACGCAGTGCAACTTCAGTGGGAATGATGTGACACTTTATGCCCTATTTGATTCAGACAGGGTAGGCAAATTTAACAAGAATTCACTGGAGACGGAACTAAACGCTTGTGTCTTATGTGGAAAGACATCGTTTTGCTGATGTCAATTGACTCAAAACGACCATTCTAATGAGAGAGTGATTCCTCTACCGGATTTGTTTCATGAAATCGCGTTTATGCGACAGGACTGGTAAGCTTCACCGTGTTGAGCTAGTTCAATAGTCATTCCGCGCAGGTGGTGTGTTCTCAACTGAGGCTTGAATTGCACACACAGGAGGCAATTTTTTCAACTTAGACATAAAAACGGACGCATGTTATTTCAGGTGCTCTGTAACACATTAGGTTGCTAAGATGCCAGCGAATGCCCAAAGAAGCATCACCTACGTAGTTATCACTCATAGAGAAAGACAGAAATCGCGGCTACTTGAGTTGAACGAGAGACTATATCTTTTCGGTGACTTTGATAATATGAGCGGCGATGATTGAATTGAGAGTGATCTCCCTATAAAGAACACAATTTCTGAGCACCTGTATTCCGATAGAATGAATGTCCTCAGCGGATTATGGGCTGAGACCCAGAGTAAAAAATATAGTACTTATTTGCTTGGTTTTTATATCAGCTGGATTAAATCCAGACTTTGAACCTCACTGGGCCGATGACCCACAAATCCTTTGTTCTCAATATGGCTGTTGCAATACAGTTAGTAGTAATCTCCGCAAAACCATAAATCTGCAAGCGTTCCAGATCGTTTGGTGAGGGGCACACGATACCATGCACCGATTGCGTTTGAATGAGAAACCAATAGCCCGTAATTGAAGCTTTGTGAAAGAAAAGTTTCATTTTGCTCATACAACCTGATGACGAGATATGGATTTGTGCGATTTGTAATTCGTGATCGTGGTTGGGGGCTTCTGAGGCAGTTATTCGAATAAGCCGACGTAAAGTGTCAAAATTGTGCGATGTTCCATGTGGGAAAGCTCCATCTTAGTGATGTTGGTTGCGGTCATCAGAACGAAGTGATGGGTTTCCTTTCGCAAACACGTTGTAACTCAGATTTTTGAGTAGTACATTATATAAAAATGAAGCTGTTTAAGGTCCAGAGGAAAAGCGAAGTAAGTTCAATACGGCATTTTCAATACCCCTGAATACATGTTGACATCCACTTGGCACTCGAATGGGCGTCAAATGTGTTAGGACATTGGCAGTCTCTTAGGAAATAAAAGTGAATTTTGCAAAGACTAGCCCAAATTGTCGATGAGCACAAACGTCTTCTAGCGTTTCATCCCTAAACTCAATGACTTAAGTGCATGTAGCCCGTCCAAACTGTCACTGAAGTCGCGAGTTTTGAATAATGTACCCTTTGCAAACAATAAAGTTCACATCCATTAAAACCAAGATTTATGTCACCATAGATGCATCGATAGGTGAAGTTTAGCTCGCATCTAAAAGTTTCAAACCAACGATTACAACGCATTCAAATTCAGTCATTTCGTAAGTTGAACGACTGCTGACGATTGAAAAATGATCTTCATGAACGGAAGCTTGATTTGAGGGTGTGTTTTCTCTTTGCATCTCCCGACTCTGAAATTTACGCAACGAACGATAATATAACAGGGATATTTCTAGTCTGTCAAGAGTGCATCTTTTAGCAAATTCTTTTCTGCATTGACGCTTGTTATCGCCGTGTATTAATACTGAAATTTAACTATGCAACTACAAAAACCTTTAATGTATTGTGGTTGATTTCTGGTTGCAACCGTTTTCGGGTCACTTCAGCTATTGTTCTGACTGCTACAACAATAACTCACTTGGGATCTTTGATACTTGTGCAGCTCGCAGCTTGACTTCACTCACAAAGTAGTTCTGAAAACATCTCCTCGTATAACCATTAAACTACTTTGAATTCCAAAGCATGGGGACACTATATAAGAGGAAGTAAGTCAGTGTAAACTATTTTCTCGAGAGTAACCTGTTTGCTTTTTTGTGAGCTAACATTGTGCTATTTATAACAAGAAATTGTATATTCTCACACGGGTTGAATTTTGCCCGTCCACGATCGTCTCGTGACACCTGTTAAACTTGTGCAATCGGAAGATCCAGCAACGATGTTGCTGCTCTTTCGGAGTCGAGATGGTTTCCTTTCATGATACTCACTTTTATTGAACGATTACTCATTGCATGAGAACTAGTGTATCAGCACAGCTTGAGGGACATCAGATAGATTCACCAAATGCAAACAGAATGTGTAAACCCCTTAACTTGTAGCCCCAAGTTAGACTCAATCGGATTCTGTGTGATCAACGGCGCACTGGTTTCCTTCGGTAAAATTACTATACTGATCCGTTATCCCTCAACTAGTTGTGAGGATGCGATCGCATTACCATCACCAGGGCGGAAATCCTTTCAAAAATTTAATCCGTATAAAATGGAAATCAAAATGTTTATCTTTGTAACCCTGTTCGTGTAATCTCCACACTCCTGTTTTCCGGCAGTTCGGCAGCGCTGGACAGCAGGTAAGCGGCATATTTGCACCCAGAATATATTTGGGATATTTAGGTTAACCAGCACTAAGTTTTTCATGGTCATCGGTGCAAAAATCTACACGCACTGGTGGAAAGAAGTCACAGATTTAAACCTGTTATCACAAGTATTGTCGATATTTTTCAAAAAGATGTCATCGTGTTCCTCTCTACACATATCGGATAAACGACACTGATTCTTTATGTCACATTACGGTAAGTGATGCACACGTCTGGTGTTTCAAACGCACAAAGTAATATATAATATTGCATAAATTACAAAATTATAATTATTATAAAACTATAAAATAAATCTAAAATCTTTGTTCAAAGGATAAGAAAAACATTTATCCGATTGCGTCAGATAAAACCACCATGATTCCTGGTCCTTAAAATCAATCGCGATTTTGAGCAGCTGTACGCAATACGTTTGTTTCGAAAATGCACCTGAATGAGCAGTTCATAAGTTCCAACATGGGATTTTGAACCGTGATCGACGAAGAGAAGCAGTTACGTGTATCATTTGGTTACCCTGCATGTTTCGGGTGGGATTGACAAAATCCTCAGAGGATGCGGCTAACCTTGCAGGCGGAGAATCTCTAGCGCAATCATGGCCACCGAGTTCTGCCGACGATAGCTTAGTAGACTTCGCCAAGCCACATTTGAGTGGCACATCAGTCTGCGGTCTAAGTTTCTTTCGTGGCAACGACAGCCACCACGACCCATCCATCGAGGCAACGAATCGTATGTCGCACGTCACACACCAGGAGCCCAGGGCACCAGATGTGATGACAGACAACCTATTGTCCGTCGGCAACTGGGGACAGATAAATTCAAGGCAAGTGGCTTACAGTAGAAACATATTCAGTGTGGTGAAAAATAATTGGGGCTGCTGGATATCTTTATTCAAAAAGGAAAATTTGAGATAGATATATAGCGAACTGTTGGCAGAATTTATTGATTCAAGGGTTCTGATGAGCTTAGCCCTGACTTGTTAGTGCACTCGACTTGTTCTATTATCGCCACGTGATTTCTGCACTCCATATTATGGTCACAAACGTTCTCAGTGTAGTCTCGTACTGAACATGAATCAAGGCATATCTCTTTTGTCGCATTATATTTCAGTTCTTTTGAGACAGACAGTCAGAGATGGGCTAGTGTCAAGAACACTAAAAACGATGCCATGCGCGAAATCGAATTCACTAAATCCTAGTGGCACCGCATGACGTATAAATCCAACAAGATACGATATGAAGATTACTGCGAGCAAACGGATGCATCGCGATAACACGAATATGTGATCTCCGGTCGAATTGTGACAAACAACAAGCAAGCTATTTACATGACAATCGCTGCTGAAGTAGGATCGTAACTTTGACATCCCCTCATTGATAAAAAGAGCTAAATGAGTAACGAAAGTAGTGAAGATGGATTCGAAATTATGTATCCTTCAGGTTTCCTGGAGCACATACCCTTCTTGCGTGTGATTTCTTTCACTCAAGCTAATTTTACATTATTGGGCAAAATAGGCGAGGGTCGTAACATCATGATGTTCGTAAGAATGAGAGCGCCTGAAGCCAAAAGTCCACAGTTGGTGAGTTGAACCTAACCAAAGCATCCTCAGTGTGCACATCAGCAGTATTCTAGTACTGCACTCTTCGACTTCATCCCCGATGTATTCACTAGCGCACGAACGCAGGTGCATTTCATCCAAACGTATAAATGCTGACTCTTACATCGTCACATCTACTACTTATTTGGTTTGCTTGCAATCCTTATACCCACTGGAACAAATTACTGCTCCCTTTGCAAAATGATGTCAATCATGATGTCCCCGTTAGCGGTTTGTGAAGAGCCAGGCTAGCACCGAGAGATGTCCTGATTAAAGACAACTTTTAGGACGGTGTTTATATTAAAATAGCATAAAACAAAGAAACAAACGACAAATTAATGAGTTCTCTTGACCGAGTTACCACATCAGTTATTTATTTATTGTTTCCACGACAAAGTTTGATCATTTTCTTTGTTCACCTTCGTTTTGAGGCTTATCACGTAAACCCTCAAATTTGTCCATTAATACTATTCGACCAAAACAATTCAATTTGGAGAAGGACGATGTAAGTATAAGGGGGTTTATATGCCATGATGGGAAATCACACTTGATACGCTCAAGAAACGGAAGTCAATAGAAATTGAAAACACAAAAATTATGAAAGCGCAGTCACGGAAATCAGAATCGGAGGCCACATAGCTATGGACAAGTTCGCTGATTTTCAAACGTTTGATGGACCATTTTCGGGAAATCGCTACCTAGGTTTCCCTCTGATCAAGTCGTCAGTTTTAAGTGGTTACATTGATTGCATTCATCATCAGGCTCCATGATACCTGACACTCGTGTTGACTTTAAGGACTTCGAGAAGGACCAACTGCAGTTCACTGGACAATTCAATGTGTGCAAACAATGGACATAGAGTAGAGTTGTGGCGAGTTATGTAGGTGACTGAGAGCTAACCTATTTCGGTCAACACTTCCATCGACCCATTGATGCGATCACTTTCTCGAAAATCATGCCCAGATGTACAAGTCTGTTTATTGATCAACTTTTGCAATGTTGTTGGTGATTTTCTGCGTGCATGCAGGTGTGTGCCCTTTCTTTGATTCGCTCGAGCTGTGTTCATTTTTCTGGCATTTCTTTTCTGTTCGAGATAAAACAAACCAACAGAAATATGGCGAAAGTATCCTTTCTTTAAATAGGCCGCCTTACCGGGAACTGAGTAGCTTTGCTTGACATGACTTTGAACAAGGAATCCAATACTTGTCATCCAATGCGCTCGTTCATTTTGCGCTACTGGATGCAATCAAACCGCCAAGAGTGTGATTTTCTCAAATAATGGCACAAACTGAACTTGAGTACTTTCAGATCCTCATTGAATTGCAGGTTCTTCTTGTTTGCCCGGTGTGTTGATAAATGTGATATGTCCCATTTCTTCGGAGGATGCACTTTGCGTGATGCGCTCACGTTGGCCACATGCGTCCAATGTGCCACCGTCGAAGGCAACCCCATGGCTCCGAGAGAATCTTGGTGTGAGCAAACAAGTTTAGCGAAGACTAACAGGAGAACGCGCCAGATTTTCAGACATATCTTTTGCTTCGTGTGGAACCTGCCACTTTCTCATTTTCTGTACACTCACTGAGTTTTGCCGTTTGCATCGCTAGCTCATCTAGCGCAACTCCATAGTAACGAACTTGCAATCGTATTGGTGTTCAAAATGACCAGAAGTATAATACCACAATATTGCTCAAAGTTTTTGGGTGGTGTGGTGACACTGGAAACTGTAAAGAGCACGGATGGCCTTGTAATCCTGAGTTTATGAGATTGTAGTTCAAGCGGCGCTGGGCTAGGTTATCCGTTGTGTCCAGATACGTAGTGGCTGTAGCCCAGCCGACCTTATTAGCCGAACATCACATCAGTTGGATGCATGTCTCAAGTTCGGTATACGAACCAAACGAAGGCATGTCCTGATTGGTAAAGTTCCAACCAATCTAGATAGGACATTTTCAGTTCGACGCGTCTTGTCTCCTCACGCAGGCGCGACCATGTGGAACATTCTGTAACTCCTCTTTGGATATAATTGTGATAATCTTTCTTGGTCTCCATAATAGGATGACTGAAGCAACTGTGCGTTTTGATATTTCATACTGGGCGGGGCAGGAAGCCAAGGACCGACATAAAGTTGTGTCAGGTAGTCACCACACACACATCCACAATATAGTGATCATATAGTGATCAATATACCACATCGCCCAAACTTTTTTAATAAACGACTTCCTATGCAAAACCTCTGCTCAGTTTATACTATTTGTTTATTAGTGATTAGTCATGTTGTCATTCATGATGCTTCATAGATCATCCTTACAAATAAAACGAAATTAACTGGTTTGTGAAAAGAAATTTTGGCGTAACTCTGAGGACCACAGAGTGTTCCATCACTAGGTAAATGTTATTCCTCAACTAAAAATTCGGGCATCCATACGACAGGGAATGGCCACAACAACCTCTCCTGAATCAGGGACAACCAAGACAGCTGGTCTTCATTAAATGGAATGGCTACAATTTGGTTAGTCATTCCTCAAGAGTCGTTGCACGTTTTTGGCTCAGTCGACGATCTGATATCTTCATCCTTTTAAAATATGCCGTCAAGTGATGGGGCATTGAGAAAGTCCCTGTTTCACAGGCCAGTTTGAATAATGTGCGTTTGTCAGCAGCTCTCTGTCCGTTTGAGTTAGACTGACTGCCCAAAGAACGACTAAACCGTTCAGATCTACTTCATAAAATCATGTGATGATGTATTTGACGGTGGTACGAGTCTGCATTGGCGTCCTAGTTTCCGTGTGATCCTCTGTAGCTCCGCTGTAGAATCGTCGGTTTAGCTTTTAGTCATTCGCTGGTCGCCAACATAAGAAACTGGTTGCATGAGAGTACCAGGTCATCATCAAATTATCTGTTTGTACAGGTCACAACTATCAAAATCCCCACTCTATCTGGTTCAATGCCAAGTGATTACAACATACAGAGTAATTTAACTTAAACACGTGAAAATCTTGAAGCTTACACCGCACGACGTCAGATCGATATATATTAATGCGGGACAATGAGCGAAACGATTCGTCCATGGATGGCGCAGACCAAAACAAGAGAAAAAAACGAACCGAAAATTTGTGACTTTCCACTCTGCTCGGTAAGCGTACAATGAACAGTACGAAGTGTGTCTGATTTACGACAAGGTATTCAACATTCAAGTGTTCAACCAGAGTGGCTAACTCCAACATCATTTTGTTTCCACGCAGCGAATGGTAAATGGACGCACAGTAATTTGCCATGCGGCTTTTGTCATTCAAACTGCGGAGGATGCCTGAAGTCCTGGAATTTTACTCTGTTAAGTATATACTGATTATATCTTGATCCATCCTGTGAAATATCTATGCAATTAACAAGGCTTCCGTTCACTGCCTAATCTAACGACACCATACAGGCGAACGAGAAATCAAAATCCGACTTGTTCATCCTCATCTTGCGATTGTGTGACGCCCTTTGTGATCACAAGATTTTGAGATTTCTTTTGATTTCCATGCGTCGCGAGTTGAGCCTCGCTCAGCAAATCGGCTAGTCTGTCGCTCTCACAATTCGGCGAATATGATATGTTATTGCCGATTGCTTGGTACGCTGACCAAAAGAAACACATGCAACTCGTCCGCAGACTTTTGATTTATGGCATTTTGCGAATGGCAAGCGCCGTAGACTGACAGATGCATTTTTTGAACTATGTCATTTTGCGGATGGCAAACGGGGTGGTGCCGTGTTCGTCTATACCCGAGGCGAACCCATCGTTTGAATTCACTCTCTGATAGTTATGCACGTTTTCACTGCGACCAACTTTCCGTAGTGAACCGGAATTTGACGACATTCCGTCCTACAATTCAACTGAGCGAAACACTGCTTTGCTTGGAAGCACAGACGCCTCATGAAACATGCACATGGTTGCCTGGATTCAGCGCACCAAATTCACATACGACTGAAGAGAACACTCAAACAGAGCAAAAGCAAGAACTGCGGTAATACGTGTACATCGACGAACATGCGCTCTGGCACGTGCTTGCAACTGGCTCCATTTTACAGAGGAAACTAATCACATGGTCATTGAAAACGCTTCTACAGCCCATGACCGATTTCGCCCTTCTTGGGGTTCATCAGGCAGACGTAGTCACCAAAACTCGAATGTCAATTATTTGTATTCGATTTAGAGTGTTCAGGCTTTAAGACAAACCGTCTCAGGCCACGGAGCTCCAGTAGTGTTGTTCAGCCGATCCCTTGTCCCGATTCTAATTTGCTCCGAAATTTACGATGTTTATCATCGAGTGTTAGATGGGATGCCTCCTGTTTTGCTCTCCTTCATTCTCGCTTTCACCCACTATCTCGAAATCCGAAATGGTTATTGATCTCGGTCCAGCTTGTTAAGTTTCCTGAAAATGTAAACGGTAATTTGATTTCCGAGTCTTCCGTGATGAACGCGTTTATATCGAGTAATACCCATTATTTGTGAGGCTCTCCATTTTCCGCGCGGTCCTCAGTACACAAAACTCTAATCAGCAATGCCCTTAGTCTTGGTTTGAAGCAAGTGATTATGTGTGACAATTTGCCCACCCACTATTTGGGTGCAGGGGAGGTGAAAATCACTCGCTATGATATTCTCTATCTTGTCAAGTAAACAGCCTCTTTAAAAGCCCTATTCTCGAACGTTGATCTGTTTGCAGACTAATGCG
The DNA here is from genome assembly GCF_000715545.1 of Opisthorchis viverrini. NCBI lineage: Eukaryota > Metazoa > Platyhelminthes > Trematoda > Opisthorchiida > Opisthorchiidae > Opisthorchis > Opisthorchis viverrini. The sequence goes on along the minus strand of NW_008752059.1, from coordinate 383,753 downwards.
TAGCCCGATTAGCAGTTGTTTTGCGTGATAACATCGCTGGAACTGTGTAAACGGTCACGTCCGGTGGAGTCGACTGCGCGTGATAATCTTCACAAGTGTTTCTGACTAATGGCCGAGTTTTGTGTTTCATCGAGGTTTTTGGCGTTGGAAGAGTGGTAAGCTAAATTCATTCATGCGATGGTACCTATATCCGCTTGCAACTACTTCAGTCGCTGTTTTCTTAGTTCGCACCAACCCAACCACATTTTATATAAGTCATTTTTTCAGCGACGTCAGTGTAAATAATCCTTTGATGTATGACTTGTTCATTGCAGTGACTCGAAGCAAACCCACTTCCCGTAAGCTACAAACAACCGCCTACGACATTTAAAACCGTTTTATCTCTCGATTCCATGGTGCCACGAGTGATATATCAACGGGCGAGAATCGCAACTGATTACTCGTCTCGTGACACGTGGTTAGAATGTGGTTAGCCTGGAACGATTTCAGGACTTTGTCGGTTTACTGAAGTCCTAAAGTAGACTTTCGAGAATAACTGACGGTAGATGTTCGTCTGCCCTTCGTGGTGGTTGGGCTCCACCACACTCCCGAGCAAAGCACTGATCGTGTGAACCCGGCCGTCGAGGGAACGTCTCCAATCGAATGGCCAGCGAAGCAAACAAACCATCTAGGCTACCTGATCTGATCTACTGAAAGTTTCCTCTTTCGAGAATTTAGAAACTTGACAAATGTTCGTTCGTTAGGCATCAATGTGTTAGTTATAGATTATCGTGTCTGCGTCGCGTCACACCAGTCTGAGCCACCGCGAGTTCACGCGGCTTTAATTTTGTACTAACGTTGTTAGCAGGAATGCAATATGTGCTCTGAATTACGAGAATTGTCCTTGAGTCAAGTACATTTTCGAAGAGAACACTGGACGGACGAACGCGTTGTGCCACGGTAGGTTTGTCGGTTAATTTCAAGGGCACACTCGAGAACAAAGTTGGCTGAATTACTCTGCCAGTACAAAAAAGCATGATGTCTGAAACGTTTTCAAGGGCACACTCGAGAACAAAGTTGGCTGAATTACTCTGCCAGTACAAAAAAGCATGATGATCTGAAACGTGTAAAGTCGCCGCGTAATTTGCGAGCCCAGTGAGTTGTTAACCCCAAGCGTTGAACGTAGGTTTATGGCTGGCGTCCCGCGAAGTTATCACGATAAAATTCTACTTCCTTCCAGAGGGCAGAAGAGTTGATAAATTTATGGTGAGTGGTTGTTCAGAGGTAAAATGTAGTCATTTGTACTATGCCTCCACTGCGTTTCAAATGACATCTATTCAAAAATATTGCGTGACTCTTTCACGTCAGTCACATTGCTCAAGTGCGAACACATTCGCCTATCTAGGCATGAAAAATCATATGCTTCCATCGTGCGTTGGTGGAGTAGTGGTTACGCACTGGCCTCCCATGTCAGGTGTCCGTGGTTCGAATCCCGGCACGGCAATTGGATATGCACTGCTGATGAGCTCTAATGAGAGCGAAACTCGAGTTTAGTGCTTCCATCTATTTGATGTGGGCACACCCGGGTATATTCTCCAGAACAGGAGAACGACCGCTCAAACCCGAGTGGAGTGACCATTAATTAAACCAATATTCAGCAAATGGTGTCAGACAAACAACATCGAAGTAGACAGTTCACCGGGCAAAATGATGTCTACAATGAAAACTCAGGCAATTTGGAATTCTGCTTGAGGGAGCTTAAGGTTTGCTGACACACTGTTTGTGATGTGAAAAAACTCCTTGGTTTCGTTGGTGAGCCGAGCTTCCATTCAGTTTTTTTCCCACTCCACAAACAACGAATTCACCCCGCTTATTCATATAATGGATTATCACTTTGGATTTCAGAAATGCTGGAGTCCAGTTATCTTGATGAGAATTTTTCACGCCCCTGTTCTTCCTTGTCTCCGATTTACCAACGCAGTGTTTGCGTGGGCTCTTGCATATGTACACACAGCGGGGTATTTTAGCCAGCACGATTTCGGCTCGAGGAATTTTAGGACTAGAACCGTAATTCTGTTATCTGTGATTGTTGAGGCCATTTTCTTTTGCGGTATTTTATGGTCAAATTTTTTCAAACGATTTTAGAGATGGCTGGTAAGCAAAAAAGTGTTTCGATTTTTACAGCATCAGTTGTCTCGGCCTCTTTCTGTGGAAAGTTCAGTGCTTTCACCGCACCAGCTTTTGTTACATATTTATGGGAAATTCCCTGCCATGAGTGCTGTTCA
>NW_008752059.1:352770-381310 GCF_000715545.1 Opisthorchis viverrini | reverse complement strand
CAATTGGATATGCACTGCTGATGAGCTCTAATGAGAGCGAAACTCGAGTTTAGTGCTTCCATCTATTTGATGTGGGCACACCCGGGTATATTCTCCAGAACAGGAGAACGACCGCTCAAACGCGAGTGGAGTGACCATTAATTAAACCAATATTCAGCAAATGGTGTCAGACAAACAACCTCGAAGTAGACAGTTCACCGGGCAAAATGATGTCTACAATGAAAACTCAGGCAATTTGGAATTCTGCTTGAGGGAGCTTAAGGTTTGCTGACACACTGTTTGTGATGTGAAAAAACTCCTTGGTTTCGTTGGTGAGCCGAGCTTCTATTCAAGTTTTTTTCCACTCCACAAACAACGAATTCACCCCGCTTATTCATATAATGGATTATCACTTTGGATTTCAGAAATGCTGGAGTCCAGTTATCTTGATGAGAATTTTTCACGCCCCTGTTCTTCCTTGTCTCCGATTTACCAACGCAGTGTTTGCGTGGGCTCTTGCATATGTACACACAGCGGGGTATTTTAGCCAGCACGATTTCGGCTCGAGGAATTTTAGGACTAGAACCGTAATTCTGTTATCTGTGATTGTTGAGGCCATTTTCTTTTGCGGTATTTTATGGTCAAATTTTTTCAAACGATTTTAGAGATGGCTGGTAAGCAAAAAAGTGTTTCGATTTTTACAGCATCAGTTGTCTCGGCCTCTTTCTGTGGAAAGTTCAGTGCTTTCACCGCACCAGCTTTTGTTACATATTTATGGGAAATTCCCTGCCATGAGTGCTGTTCAGGCTAGTCCTAGTTACTCACTGGATGTCTTCCGTATTTGTATGACAATCAGCAAGCCAGCATCTGTTAACCGAACAGGTCGAAAACATTAAAAACCTAAGTTTATGCTCTCATATCCGTTAAACTGAAGTACTGGAAGTCGTTTCGTGAATAGCGCAGTGCGAGGGCGCCCAACGTTGGCGCTTAATTCAGTTCTAAGCCAACGGAAATGCCCAAATGAGTTTCACCAGTCAGGTCCAAAACCTCACTCAGGGAATTACACAACTCAAACAGCAATAGCATATTTGAAATTTTTCTATGATTTTCAACATTCTTCTCCAACAAACGCCGATGTTTTTGGCATAATATATCCTATCCTCATTAGTCGGGCAGAGAGACAACCAAATAAATGTAAGTCTATCATATTGTCAATAATTACATCTTACGAAGTTTTATAGCAACAGTTTATAAAATGAGGTGCACTCCTGGCAATTTCAGTTCACAGCACGATTCATCCTATTCAATGAAAATTCAACCATTCCAAGATGAAACCTTTGGCGCATGGCAATTCCGTTCGCTCTAAGCACCTACGTGCTGGGAAAACGCTGCACACGTCGATAAAAGAATGTGGCGTGAATGGATTGCTTCTTCGAAAAACAAATTGATTTGCAAAAGAGTGTATTTCTCGAAAACAGTCCAATTCGGGTTCCAGTAGAACATAAGGTTGACGGAAACTCGGGGAATGCGTAAAGCTGATGAGCCCGAGAAGCGCGGAAACGGTCGTGGGCTGTCGAAGACTTTTCAGCAACCTTGTGAGTAGGTTCTCTCATGAAAATTATCCGCATTCTTCAGATCGATGATCGCTTTTTCGATTGGAAACGAATGGTTAGGGTGTACTTCCACCAGTGAGATGTCGCTTTCAGAAGCTCCTTGGGTGAAGTTTGGTTGTTGTTCTTCCTGCAAGTTGCCCGGCTTCAATAAAATCTCCTCGACGACACTAAGTTATACAGATTCACAATGCCCTAATTGTTCAACCAGAAGAGGGAAACAAGTCAACTTTGAGAATCCTGTACGTTATTGATTTTCCATTTTGTCCAAAACCACTACAACACTACGAATGTCAACAATTAGCGTTGCAAAATAAAATCCTGACAGTTGTTTGAATATTATGTCTCATGAGCTTTAATTCAATGGCTATCAGTTGGCAAATTAAATGATCACCAAGCTCATTAACTGGCTCGCAAGCATTCCGTCACCACCCGAAGCGGAATCCTGAGTTAATTGTTCATTTCTAATTGCGCCTAATCCCAGCACTTCAATCTGGCGACCACGAGATTTGTACCAAGTAACCGTAATAAGCCACTGAGTATGCGCAGGATTTCAAATGTTTCGAAATCATTCGCCGTAGATTTGAAAAGTCCTTGAGACACACTGAAAGAGCTGATCATTTGTTCCGTTGAACACACCTATGATCGTTTGTTAACAGACTACATAGAGCAAATTACATTTGGTCTAACCACTTCGTTCCTCTTTCATTTGCTTTTCAGATTGCCTTGAAATTCGATTGACGCAGCGCCGAATGGCTGACCTAGTAGATAAATCTGAGTTGTCGCACAAACATGCACTGCACTTATCTCAGAGATTCACCGTTACACCGCAGAAACTTTGTGTTTGCTCTTTTGATAAAACCTAATTGAAGCTCTAATTTTACTGCATTCATTCAAATGCGGGTGTTTTTTTCCAAACTTACGGATTGGTTAAAGAAATCCTTTGTGCTAAGTAAAATGCCAGAAAATAGCTGTAGCGCAAATCACGGAAGTTTTGAGTGATGCGAGCATGCGAACGAGTGCCCGAGGGTTATAACATCGAAGGTTTTCCCATCGCATGACAAGTTTGAATGTCATTTGATAGCCATCTTCATGAGAGATAAAATAAAAAAAACACCGGTCTTCCTTCTGACCTGCCGCAGCTGTTGAAATTTCAGAGAGCACAATTTCTCGTTCGAAACAAATTGGTCTCGAACTTTTCGTTGGTATGCAGCATTCTTGGTTGAATACAGGACTTCTTGCATCCACCAAAACCTGAACTACATTTGAAACCTGTTGTTCATAATGCTTGTTCGCCAGCGTCTTTCTTACCCGAGGGAGATTGCAAAAGGGATGTTTTTCTGAGGTAACAAACAGTCTTTTTGGATAACCGGTCTGCCCAGAACGTGGTCACAAACGGAAAACCGGAGTTTCACCACTACAACCAACGGGATGCGTGGCCATCACGATTATATTTCACAGGATTTGTATCGTTCAGCGGAAGACTCACAAACCCTGTGGTCATAAAGATGCTAATCTTCTGATTGATGGCCACTTATGACAGCGTCGTGGAATACTGCTGTGAATTTGCTGTGATGAGGATGAATCCTGGTAAATCGCCGCCCATCCTGAGGCTGATGAAGTAGGCCACGTTGGTCGCAATTTGGTGGAGAGGTAGAAACTGCTAGCCGGTGATTAAATTGAGTAAATGGTTGCCTGCAGCACCTGGTACAGATTGAGTAATATAGGCACCTTTGTGTTGGTAGAAAAAATTCACACAAAGGAAGGCAGACCACAACGCAACAAAGATCACAAAAGAACCAGAAGATTCACTAAATTTGGTACACTTCAAGTAGGCAATTATGTCAGAAGATATTAGATAGCCGGCAAATGCTATATAAAGGCACGAAGGTAAGGAAGAAATACTCAACCATCTGCGCACTGATGATGTCTCCTCGTGTGGTAACGAAACGTTTGCAAGCCGGTAGCCAAACTTCGCGAATGGATCAGTAGCCACCTGAACAACAAGCAACAACATATTTGCGTAAGTTATTAGATAACCTTCGGCTCATCTAGGCCGAAAGCGGCATACCCATTATATAGCACCTTATTCTACACATATGGGCTCAAACTGCCGTTTTAGCATTTCCTAACACTGCACAGTACTTTTCGAGAAACGTTCGCATCACGTTTACGTGCAACAGCAACGTGCATCGACGCCGCAATTCCGACTGATTCAGGATTTTGCCCCATATCCCAGTTCAAAAAGTGGCAGTTGTGCAAAACCGAAGCGAAAATTTCTATCTATAAAAGGAGTGCCTTTTTAAGGCATCAGATTTCAGAGGACTCAATGCCACAAAGCTCCACGGTATTTGACAAAACTGCATTGAGTGAGCATCCTCCAACTATGGATCCTCTATGAACCCACAATGATCCGAAGCCTTGAGAATGGCTCATTCCGTTTTGCGCAATTAGTTTTGCTTTAGCAATAACTCTCAGTGGATGCTGTCAGCGAATACTTACAAAACTGCATCCAACAAACCTACCACAGCATAAGCGGACGTCAGAAACGGTGAAGTTTATTGCTTCGTCGACAGTCAAAGAGGCATCATCATCCTAATGTTTCTGATACACCCAGTGTAGGTCGGGCGTTTGCATCAAAATGCTGAGCTCATCAAACACTTGGATCAAGGAGCCAAAAGCCTGTATCCACGAACACTCTCTTCGATATGCAAATGCTCTTCTCGTCACCGTTGTTTCAGCCCTGTTTTCGGTCTCCTCATTCAAAAAGATGGCATTTACGTCCTTTGGGTGCAGTATTCCATACTGCAGAACAATAAAATTCAGTTTCATTTCTGCAGATAGCTGGTAAGTCCGTTTGGGATCTTGTGTTCATTCGCCCGCCGCATGTGCTGATGTATCTCCTTCAAACGTCTGTATGGTTATAGATGGCTGCCAAGTTTACACGGTAACCAATTTGAAGCAGAACATCAAGTGTTACAATGAACTTGTGGGTGTTCTGTTTCGGACAAGTGAAAAGCTGTCAACTTCGTCGCTCGTTCCTGGGCGGCTCTCCATCGAATGGCCATTCAAGTGTGAAATCTAGTATGATTCGTCGTATAGTGACAAAGTCGAATTTATATCGTGATGACTCGTTGTCAAGTAACGTTGATGGAGTACTTTTTTCGTCATTTTACGCCAAAATCGGCAGCCACTCCAACGACGGCGCCACTGCGTTTCATTTTTTTCTCTGGTCACAATTCCCAAAGTGTAAACAGCCCTCCAGACGGGACGGGCATTCAAGATAAGGAAAAAGCAGGTCAGTGAATAATACGTAATAGGTGCTGACTTGGTTTTGAAATGCGCCGGCTAGAAAACCCTTGCTGAAGGAATAATGCCAAGTGGCCCAGGTACCTCTTCTGAGGCAACTCGCAACCACGACTCCAGTCTCTCACTCGCGCCGCAAAATCTCATTGAGATGGAAGGCATCAATCCCAAAGTCAATTTGAACTACAGAATTCCGCACTTTTTCACAGAATGCAGCACCATTCTTTTGGAAAATATGCCGCACCATCACGCCGTAGTGGATGGCCTGTCTTTTTTTCCGAGCCTCCCTTTTACCTGCCATTAAATGGTTTCCCGCAGATAGAATCTGCGATCCAACGCGATCGATTGCATAAACACTCAGCTCCATTCATCAGTGTAGACCTTATTGCATCTGGCCAAAATTAGGGCGCACAACATAGATTGTGACGTGTTTTTTTTGCTACTACAAACGTATTTAGGCAACTCGAAACTCAACCACAAAATAGTCCGCGAAAATAAGCCCTTTCGGACAAACCATGCCGTTTTGAAGAATGCACCAAATCATCCTGCTTCATTTATGCTTTAGTGAGTGGGTCAACTTGCACCTCACTATGCCACCACTGAAAGGAATAAGGCATTCGCTGCGGAATTCTTTATTCAGAAATGCCAAATGAACAGTTACAGACTATTGGACACGGAAGCAAAATTCTCATATGCATGATGTTTGCGAAACTGAGCATCCTTCTTCTGTTTGAACACGTCTTCCTGGACGTTCCAAGATATTCATTGACTGTTGCACAAATCTAAGCAAATGCCACAAATTGACTCCACAAATTCCTCCAACCTGGGCAGTTGGATTGCAAACGTCTCGTCATCAATCGAGTGGACATTGTCAGTGCAGGGTTGAGTAGGACCAACTACATTTGTTCCGAAAACATCTGCATTTTTCACATAGTTTGTGCAATGAAGAAGCATTTTGTGATTTAGTGACTCCGTAGCGTGCACATATCCATATAAAGGAAAACCAGGAAGATCCCCAGATTTTGAGGTTCGACATGATTACTGCTAAAAATGATGAGTGTATAATATAGACAAAACATTTTTCAAATGAGCTCAGATGTACACGAAAGCTAAGGATGCAGAGAGCCACAGCTTGAGGCAATTGAGAGTCCAGCTCTAATCACCTTGTTTGCAACTAACGCATATTAACCGAGTTCGGCCGAACTAATTTGTCGTCATTGAAGATTATCCCTTTGTTATCAGAATATCGGCATTTTCCGTCCCCAATGGAATCGTGCTATCAAAACTTCCATCCGAAATTTGTACGCAGGACCTTTGTGTATTTGTAGAGCAGGAGGAACTCTGGACGACCTTGACATTTAAATGTTATCCCGGCTATGTGACTGGAGGTCCAAAAACATCAGGTCTTCTCCTATGTATCCAAGGTAATCCGACTGCGCAGAGTATACGAGACGTTTCACAAAGGAACCCAGGAAATAGGGGAATGACATGGTTCCGCTTAAATTTCGATCAACCTACTCCACGGGCTTGAAACTGTCCACTGATGGGATGTGATTGGTTGCGGATTGCGACGACGTCAAATCCGCAGCGATGTAATTGAGCGCAGATGAAAATTTCAGAGCACACCTGTCTGATACCCGGCGTTACATGACTTTAAGAGGCCAAACATGTTTTTAAACGCCTTTGCAGAGACAGACAGTAGTAAACTGCCTAATGGCACTCCTCCTGTGCAGCTAGTCGACTACGGAACTCAAAATGCAAGGATAACAAGTTAACAAACTTTCCATCACCGGTGTACATGAAGGTCTATTTCACTTCTGAAAGCAAGTCACCTGTGTAAATGACGGATAACAGTGGTCCATACATATTATGTGGCACACCACAAGGACTGATTGCACAACCAATGATGACATATGCTACTTATGGCGTGTGCAACACGCACTTGCAAAACTCTCAGAGATTTCGATTCGTTCAGCGCAGCACTCTTTGAAACGCCAAACCGCGGAACCTTCAGTCGCCCGTTGAGGGACTATCAAGGCTGTCGTTCCTCAAATCTGAAAACTGTTTGCTTTTGTCGATGAAACTTATAGGGAATCTAAAAGTTTGCTTCCTTTCTGACCAAACATGAGCTCAGTGGGTGTGCGCTAGGTTTCAACAGGTTTACAGCATCACAGTTTTGTTTGGTTACAGAACGCCCGTATGCAGTGTCTCCTTTTTTGGAAATCCAACGCGTGTGCATGCTTCTATCAACTGTACGGCCGTGTAGAACAACATACTGCCCCAGAGAATAGTTATGCGATTCGGTGCTTATTGAATTATCGGAAATTAACCAAAATGACGCATATTGTGTCAAATATTGAAAATTTGCCGCGCTGGCGCAGTAATCGTTACTCAGAGAGAAATCCAAATCCCACCACAACTGCAGATCCTAAAGTTACTAGGGTAATGCATGCACAGCTGCAATCTCTGTGGGTTTTGAGTGCCCTGTTATTGGATTTGGCCGACTTCGATAAGTTGGTAGATCAATTTGTGTTCGGCAGGCTGTTTATCAAGGTCACATAACCCATTCAATATGTTGTCCTCTTCAATTGTGATAAATTTCCGTATTTCATACGGTTTTGTTGGAATTACCTCCGCTTAATAAATGTCAACGTGCGAGGAAACTGTTTTGTTCCAAATTGGTGTATACAAAATATTTTTTCCCGCATATCACGACAAGAGTATCCGTATGGAAATAAATTTCCGGATAACACAATTATGCTTCCCAAATGGAAGACATTCTGCTCCTTTGCACTGAATTTTGACTTCGCATACTCAAAATCATTGAATTTTCAGTATTTCCGTGGGTTACACAAAACTGGTTGAGTTGAAGCAACATTTTGCTATATTCTGTGGTATTTGTCATTATGCCCGCCGCCACCACCACCGAAATGCATAGCGAAAATATTCCCGTTTCCAGAAACCTTCGGACAGAAGCGTGCTAATCTATTACATCCATTGTCAGCTTCCGGATGCGATCCTAAGTCATGCTAACGAAGTTCTTGAAAACTGCATGCTATTAAGAGAATTACCTTTAAACGCAACAAGACTACATAACAGCCAATAAAATGACCGTATTCGTGGAGACAGATTTCATCGGTTGTTCTTCACTCACCCTTGACAGATGAGTTGTATTCTTAGTATCACATTTTGGACGCGCATGTGCGCGACAGTGATCAGCAGATCAGTAGGTTTGAACGTCAGTTTACCTTTCCTGGTTTGGCCAAGCGCACCAGACTATCAATCGGCCAACCAGACCGGGATTCACGGTAATCGGAAGCTATTAAGCTTACTGTGGTCCACAAAACAGGCATAAAACCCAACCAAATTAGTTGTGTGATCATTTATAACTGAACATTTTCGATGGCAAACCACAAGAGAAATTATAAACTTATGTGCAACGCTTTGAGGGTTGATTTGGCTTTCACTTTAAACGCCAGGATGTCATAAATTGGTAAATGCAGCCACAAACTACCACGCAAATTTGCAGGAAAGCCCACCTACATTACATTGACGAAGCTAAAATTTCACATAAAGTTATTGTCAAAGAGACTACCGCTGCCAAAAGCAGTAGGCAGGTTTGCAGCAGAAACCTTAACTTGTCCGATTACTTGCGAAAACACATTTTATCAGATTCAGAAGCCTTCAATGTCACCTGGTACTCAATAGGTTATTCCACCGTTTGCCCAAAGATAATCCGCGGTCTCCCGGGTTTGTACTCTGCCAATTGCTCTTCAATCGTGGCCTTAACCTCTCTAAGGTTTGGGATTTCTGAAGAGCAGTCTTTCACGTCAGATTTGAACGAGCAAACGGAAATGGAGATCAGTGATTTCAGGAAATTACACGACAAAACTAAGAATGTACATTCTTTTGACAACATTGGACCACTAGTTTGATAAACGTTTCAGCATCAGGTGGCTTGCATCCCGTGATCCCCCACGAGAATCCAGATTATCCAGTAGGTTTTCAATAAATTTGTGACTGCCCTTTTGGCGGCATTCGAACAGCCAACGAACATCTCGTCCAAATCCATGTTACAAAATTTGTTTCATGTGAACAGCTCCGAAATTGTCAAACTTAAGCTGCTTGTGGACACAATCAAAGAAGGTGCTAAACGCCAAGTGTACATATGAAAAACCCAAGAGGGGATAGAATTAGCCCTGTACTTAAAACGCCTACCGAATACCTAATGTGCCATCCTATTAACAGTAGTGTCATAGTTGGGTGTTAATGACCAGTAGACGGGTCATGTTACAACTCCCTGACCTACCTGGCCATATTCATTCTTCGTGGAGAGTGTTACACCAATCGGTTGCAATCATTACACTCTGCATACAAACTATGCTGTCCACTAGGCACATCGGGTATACATTCTCCACTCTCCGTCTCTCAACCCCTACCGGCGAAATTTACGAGATGCACACAAGACATATCCTTAAAACAAAACTGAAAACAGACCGCACACGTCCGGAAATACTGCAATTACTAGAGTGCTCCACATTGATCTCTTCACAACAGTGTCAACAGACCTGATTTATGACGATATTTATGCTTGGACTGTTTCAGTTGTGAATTCAAGTTTGCCGTGTTCTTTGCCGGTCGTCTGTGTAGCAACTATTCCAGCTTATAGCTGCGGGAGTGGACTTGTAAGAATGTGTTTGACAATGGTGATACCCATACAGTTGATAAGCTGGATGTAGTTTAGATTTTCAAAATCTAGGAAACGAGTTCATTTGCTCGTCTAAATATATTATGAAAATCCAGATTCAGCAATGAGCATCGTAAGTTGGTTTCGGGTCACCAAAATTTGGCAAAACACACTGTGCGCTTTGATACTTTCGTGCTTCTCACCAAAACATTTAGGCCCACGCATTCACAAGATATTCTAAATTCAAACTTGGAGCACACATGTTACAAAAATATGACATTGATTTGTTCCGAGTCATACGCAAGTGTCCGGCAGACCAATGTATAGCCTATTTTAAACTGTACGATCGCCTTAAGATAGCATGTGGATGCCACTGATCTACGTAACCGGTCACAAACAAAGGGCTTCCGTTACTCTTCGTCAATCTATGCATGGATGCAGCTACGAACCCGTTTTGTGAATGATCTACAATCTTCCGTGCTTTATCGCACCCAACACTATATTGGAGCAACCTTCTGTGTGGGCGTATTGCAAGACTGTATACTGATCATACTCTATTCTCTCTGGTGATGTCACCATTAAAGGCAGGTTTCATCCCATCAGTAAGACCGATCTATGCCACCGATCTATCTCACGAAACTAGGGGAGGTCTTAAGTCAGTGGTGTCCGGCTGCCGGTTTCAAAGATTAACCGTTTGCCCACAAAGAATGAGTATGAGTATGAATAGCTGTTGTTCGCCATTGGACTGGAATACTTGGCATAGTTAAAGCCTCATAATCAGGGGTGCACATAGACACAGGCCTTGCAATTACGATAAGTAGCCAAGGTAGGCGATGTCGCCTAAGGTTACGAGTATGACGGGTCATCATTAGCCCTTAGATTACGATGTCACGCATCGTTAGAGTCTGGTCTCTATAGACCCGCATAGATGGTGGTTTGGTGAGTACTCATAACTATACTCGATGTCACCTGTTGAGGCTACTTATTGTAACTGCCGAGCCCGTGAACATGCTCGTAACTGGCTATAATGTCCCAACTATGCGTAATCGACTAATCCAACGGCCAGCGGCGGTCCTTCATATCCATATGTTGTCCAACTGCCAACACCCCATGCCTGAAACATACACAACTCATTTTAAAATATCATGCTTCTATTTGTTAGTTGCATCGGTACAAAAATAATGTGCGGTCAATCCAGTTCTCAACTTTTCCCGACGGGGCTTCTGAAAACCGTATATAATCAGTTCGGCTTGTTGCACATTTTCCGTAAAAGACATCATTTAAAGTTGTAGTGGCTAGCTCACCAAATGCTTTACGTGTGTTTGTTCACACTTTCATGCTAAACCTGGAGGCTTGCCGATTAGATAGCTGGATTCGGCAACCACATGCATTGTTGGGTGCGGCGAAGTTAAAGCTAAAGAGGGGTGTTTACTTGTCAATCGTAGGACCAGGTAGTGTAAACATGGGCCCCAAAATGGGAGGGCCACACGCGTCCTCAAATGCGCATCCGTGGATGCAGCCGTAGCGAAAATCTGGTGAGTGGGCTGGGCTGGTGCATTGTGTCAAATCCGATCGTTCAGAGCACTAAATCCCAACTTCAACTGTTCAGCTGTAGCACTTCTTCGGTGCCTAGCTGCCCAGTCATCCGGGGACGCATGAGTGCTGGTATACTGCCTGGTTGCCCAAGCCTAGACAGGGGACGTCGAGAAGCAAATGTCGGGTTCCAACCAATCCACTCGACGTTTGCTGTCGGGCACCGATACCATGTACCTTAACAAAGTCGACAGCTTAGTCTTCTTCATCGAAACTCGAAACCCTCACGTACTCAACCACATTAGCATCCTAACCGACAAGGAACACACTTCTTGGCTTCGTCCAACTAATCTTTCACCTTGAAGTTTTGCAGCTCACCTTCACTTCTGAAATCATGTCGACCACGTTCGCATGAATGAGACAACAAAACCTGATGAGATCCAGCTATCCTTGGTACTGGCAATGATCTAGCTGGAGACCGCAGGGAAACCTTCTTCAGTGGAAATCCCCGGTGCGCAACCAAAACATTCTAAGGTAACGGTAGCATTACGGAATTGCCGGCACAGACCAGAAAGAGCTATGGTTTTCAGGCAACTGTTGTTAAACAACCGAAGACATCTTGGTTAAGCTTCTCAAAAAGGCTAGGTCTCACAGCCATACAACAAAACATCCCGTACTGCAAGCTGATACACACGTTACCTGGTGTTCCTCACTATGCCGCCTTGACGCCATGGTGCTTCGAATTAGCAAACGCGACCCGAGCCCTACGCTTTCGTGCCCCGACCTTATCTGCTACACTATAAGTAAGACGGATACAACCTCTGAGGGTTTCTCGATCAACCAAAAATATCCCCCTTCACCCAAAATTGCACATCCAAGCCAAATAATCTCAAAAATGACGTCGGTTGCAAGGTTGTTCAGAAAACGAAGCATTTCGCTGCAATGATGGCATGGCACTGCTACACCCCGTTTGATAGCACACCCGCAACTATGCCATTCTTTCTCTTCACCCTTCTCTTACCCTGCCGCCCACTTGTACCATTATTTGCAACCATATTCTGACTGAACTTATGATCATGTCTGAGGGTACGTCTTCCACCTATTGGGAATAAACATCGTTATAATAACGCGATATTTTATGGGTACAAAGTAGACACCAATGGATGGAACGAATTCCGTCAGTGCATCCACGAATCGACTAGATTTTTGCAGACGATATTAGAAAACCGGGTCCAAAGGATAATTTACCTTTCGTATCAATATCTCGTTCATCGCGAAATTAAGGCGGATGGAGAGACGGCTTTCTCGATTGGCATCGCTTCGTTTATGGAAGCATTTGCAGCTCCCTATACATTTCCGTAACATGTCTGCTTCTCCTATCCGAGGCGATAAAAAAGAGTGCAGGGTTGACAACTTTCGATTTAAGTGCATGCCTATTGCCCAAAGTGTTCTTCTTACGCATGATGAACATCATAACCCGCCTTTATTATGAAGGGGAAGCTGACTCTGGTCTGAGCTTGACCTGATTGTGTCTTACGTCCCGGGCAACTGCCTTATGAATCGAAATATCCATTGACGTTAGAGGAAATGAAGCTACGAAACTCACCAAATACACGTGATGTAACGCATCAGAGACAACTGGTTTTATAAAGCCCCACGCTTTTCTTTGGGCTATAAAAGCTCCATTCTGAGGTCCGCTCATCGAAAGAAGAGGCAATACTACCAGATGTCACTGATCTCAGGTCTCTGCAATTTCCAAGCTACATTCCAAGCACATTCTGGGCAATGCACCTGCCTCATACTCACGTATATCTCCACCACTTTGCATCGACCGCAAACCTTTTATCTGGACCTAAATATCGACTACAGTTCTTGAAATCGGACAGCGTTGCCTCAATGAAATAGTTAGAAATAGTGACAACTTACGGGCGCCCGTTATTTGGGGAGGCATTCTCATTCACATCAAAGTGCTTTCTAGCAAACCTTTCGGACACCTTTCCAGTTTTGAGTTTCTAATGTTGATATGGCTGTCTTATTACCTCGTTTGAACTGCGGTTATTGGCCACTATGAACCCTCGATAGACACAAGAATATCCGAACTACAATGACAACCATAAACGGCTCATCCAAGGTGCTCATAAGAAAACATGCGAAAAAACAGCTTTTCTTGAAAATTTCCCACCGTTTTCCTAGAGACAATAAACGAAGCCGTCGGCAGCCACTGAAATACGAGTTCAGCGGTCACAGTGAACTCAGAGTTCGTTTAAACAACTTCCAATAAAATTGCGCCCCGTGNAAGAGCTATGGTTTTCAGGCAACTGTTGTTAAACAACCGAAGACATCTTGGTTAAGCTTCTCAAAAAGGCTAGGTCTCACAGCCATACAACAAAACATCCCGTACTGCAAGCTGATACACACGTTACCTGGTGTTCCTCACTATGCCGCCTTGACGCCATGGTGCTTCGAATTAGCAAACGCGACCCGAGCCCTACGCTTTCGTGCCCCGACCTTATCTGCTACACTATAAGTAAGACGGATACAACCTCTGAGGGTTTCTCGATCAACCAAAAATATCCCCCTTCACCCAAAATTGCACATCCAAGCCAAATAATCTCAAAAATGACGTCGGTTGCAAGGTTGTTCAGAAAACGAAGCATTTCGCTGCAATGATGGCATGGCACTGCTACACCCCGTTTGATAGCACACCCGCAACTATGCCATTCTTTCTCTTCACCCTTCTCTTACCCTGCCGCCCACTTGTACCATTATTTGCAACCATATTCTGACTGAACTTATGATCATGTCTGAGGGTACGTCTTCCACCTATTGGGAATAAACATCGTTATAATAACGCGATATTTTATGGGTACAAAGTAGACACCAATGGATGGAACGAATTCCGTCAGTGCATCCACGAATCGACTAGATTTTTGCAGACGATATTAGAAAACCGGGTCCAAAGGATAATTTACCTTTCGTATCAATATCTCGTTCATCGCGAAATTAAGGCGGATGGAGAGACGGATTTCTCGATTGGCATCGCTTCGTTTATGGAAGCATTTGCAGCTCCCTATACATTTCCGTAACATGTCTGCTTCTCCTATCCGAGGCGATAAAAAAGAGTGCAGGGTTGACAACTTTCGATTTAAGTGCATGCCTATTGCCCAAAGTGTTCTTCTTACGCATGATGAACATCATAACCCGCCTTTATTATGAAGGGGAAGCTGACTCTGGTCTGAGCTTGACCTGATTGTGTCTTACGTCCCGGGCAACTGCCTTATGAATCGAAATATCCATTGACGTTAGAGGAAATGAAGCTACGAAACTCACCAAATACACGTGATGTAAGCATCAGAGGAGTCCCGGGCAACTGCCTTATGAATCGAAATATCCATTGACGTTAGAGGAAATGAAGCTACGAAACTCACCAAATACACGTGATGTAACGCATCAGAGACAACTGGTTTTATAAAGCTCCACGCTTTTCTTTGGGCTATAACAGCTCCATTCTGAGGTCCGCTCATCGAAAGAAGAGGCAATAGTACCAGATGTCACTGATCTCAGGTCTCTGCAATTTCCAAGCTACATTCCAAGCACATTCTGGGCAATGCACCTGCCTCATACTCACGTATGTCTCCACCACTTTGCATCGACCGCAAACCTTTTATCTGGACCTAAATATCGACTACCATTCTTGAAATCGGACAGCGTTGCCTCAATGAAATAGTTAGAAATAGTGACAACTTACGGGCGCCCGTTATTTGGGGAGGCATTCTCATTCACATCAAAGTGCTTTCTAGCAAACCTTTCGGACACCTTTCCAGTTTTGAGTTTCTAATGTTGATATGGCTGTCTTATTACCTCGTTTGAACTGCGGTTATTGGCCACTATGAACCCTCGATAGACACAAGAATATCCGAACTACAATGACAACCATAAACGGCTCATCCAAGGTGCTCATAAGAAAACATGCGAAAAAACAGCTTTTCTTGAAAATTTCCCACCGTTTTCCTAGAGACAATAAACTAAGCCGTCGGCAGCCACTGAAATACGAGTTCAGCGGTCACAGTGAACTCAGAGTTCGTTTAAACAACTTCCAATAAAATTGCGCCCCGTGGGGAGATCTTTGGCGCCCGAAAAATTACCATCAAATGCTAACAGTTTGTGATGAAGTTTTCCTCTTTTGGATCATGGTTTCAGAGTAACTTTTGGGGGTCCGTCTAGGACGCGGCGGGAATGACTGCCTTCCTGATTAGCGGCTCAAATGAACTACTCTCCTTATTTTGATATAGCTGAGCTCTATTTCAGCTTGTAAACGACCTTTGTATTTTCGGTTTCCCTTGCCATGCAAATCGTCTTTACTGCTTCCTTTACGCTATTTTTGTGCCAAAAGTTGGGTCAGCAATAAATTTATTTTATTGCATTTTTTTTGTAACCCGGTTTCGAGTACGTGTTGACCGTTTATTCATATCGGATTTTCTTGATGTAAGAGATATCATAAGAAATGACGGAAATGCTCTACGAAAGCATAATACGGCGGTCGCTTAAGTGTCTAACAACACTTTGCGCAGGGCATTATCAAAACCGAAAGAGAGGGTAAATCTGGTGACAAAACCATGTCATGTATAGGATCCGATGCCTGGACCGACAACCGGTACATAAGACAAAGGAAGCTCTCTAAAAGGATACATAAAAGAAAATGAAAAAGCGATCAACTTTCTCTCATCTCCGTGCAAAAATTTGACGCAGGACACGAGTTTGTTTGGAGCACCTTCTTCATACCCCCTCAAGCAAGAGTGAAGTAAGCACACGAATTAATTGAATCTTGTTACCCCACTGAAAAAGCTGTTAACACACACGTCAGAACCAGAGCAGCCTTCCAACTTTGAACTGCAAAAATAACCAGACGAGGAGCTCGTGAGAAGCACAAAGGTCCCTTCCAAACGGACACAACAACTAGATTTGAGTAGGCACTGAACCGAAGTACCAAATTGACCGGCGTACGCATGGACACTCACCATTACAGTGAACAGGATGGGACGGCGCATGCAAACAATCAAGTTCGAGAAAGAGCCAAAACACAATGCCAAACAATACCAGAGGACAACCAACCAACTCAAAGGAACGCACACCACAACGCAATAAAGGTTACAAACGAACAAACAGATTCACAAAACTCGTTACCCTCAAGTAGCCACTCACGTATTCAAACGCCAGATAATATTCAAATGCTACATGAACGCCTGGAGCCAAGGAAGAAGTACCCGCCCAACTGCGCACTGGTGATGTCCATCGTTTGTTGACAAAACGTTTGGAAGCCAGCCGCCAAGCTCGGCGAACAAATCAACAGCCAAGTGATTATAAATAGTTCTTCATTACACGTCCTTAACTCGAAGTATGCCACGCCCAGTTTGATAGCGCACCTGCAACTATTCCCTTCCTCTTCCCAGCGGTACTCCTTTGCCCACTCCTTCCATTGACTGCAAACACGAATAAGCTCCTCACCTGACCCGAGCTGCCCCCATGGCATGTTCATTCCAATCTGTTGAAAATTTCGTTCGAATGGGACCACCGCTGTGTATCTGTGCTTCCTGCGGAATTTGATAACCTTCTATACAGTTCGTGCTCTGTGTCGTGTGTTACCGTGATCTCATCCTTCCAAGGAACTCCACAACAGCGACACTAGTGAGACTCTACTGTTTCATGATACAGCGTGTTTCTGAGATTTCCGTTACCACTTATCCGCTCTGCTCATCCGTCCACTTGATCAACCCCACTTACGCTTTATGTGCCCCTGGCCATGAGCCAAATGTCCAAGTCCACGAGTCCCTAATAGTGGCCTCAGTCTTCAGTTCAATATGACTGGCTGGTTGACGCCAACCTGCTGCTTCACCTGATCCGATGTTTTGGTTTCCAATTTTCCACCGCTTCCACCCTTCCCGTAGTGTGTCAGGCAGGAAGTCTCTCGTGTTGCCCTCCGTCGCTTTCGTTTTGGCAGCAACCTTAAAATCCTGAAGATCCCAACTTGCCCGCTATTTCCTCCTCAAAAAAGCATAGCAGCTCTGCTTTCTTGCTCGTGCCGGTTTAGTGGTGAACACACCTACATCGGATAAAGCCCCCAACGACGCTGATTCTCTTCTCAGCCCCGCTGTGCCCACGACCCTTGCCAGTTTTGCCTTTATTCTTACGGTAACACTATTATCATACCTGTCGGTATGCCACCCACTAGTTGGGAATAAACATTGTTGTTATTATTTTATTAGTCAGTCCATGCGATTTTTCAATTTTGTGGTTAGTCGGCTATCCCTTGTCGAAGAATGTTCCTTGCAGAGGAAACGGAAACACGTGAAATCACCACAAAAGCTCGCCAACCTAGCATCTTGCGGTATCAAAAAAGCGGGCAACTAGGGTCACTGGATATATGAACACGGGTTTGCGAACATTCGGAGTGTCTCGGTGTTACGGCGGTTACGTACGGATCAAGAGGACCTGGTCCACTTTTTGAATATATATATAGGTTTGGAGAGCCTTTGCCAACCCTGAGAACTGCATTCATTTGCATGCCGTTAGTGGAATGCGTACTGGCGCGAGCAAAGCATAGGATAACAAATTCTATAACACCAACTCTTGCATACCAGGCTCCTGCCGCAGCTAAGCTTCGATCTTGGGCAACGTCTGCTTTAAACGTCCCGCCATATCAACTACACCTATTTGTGCTTTACATTCAAAATAATACACAATAGGACCAAAGATATCTGTGATCTGACGTAGACATTGTTCCACCTTTCAGACTCTCTGGTCCAGCTCTTCTGTTCTGCCTTGCAACGTTTTGTTGTTGTCCGCCCCCTCTAAACGTCAACAGCTGGATCCTTCTTTAGCCTGATATGTTCCTCAAAAGAAAAAATGGCCCCAAGCGCTGTTCCTTACCCGTGCCCGTCTAGGTGCGTCCACGCCCATACCGGATAACGCTCAGAGTTCACGACGCACAATCTCCTGTATCCACAGTTGCAGCCAGTAATGCCTTTATTTTGACCAACATTATGATCGTGCTTCACGGCATGCCACCCACTAGTTCAAAATAAAACTACTGATATTATCGTTGTTATTCTAAGGATCATTCGGTGATCGCAATCAAGGTTGACTCAATCAGTGACATGAATAATCCTTGCCATGCATTCGCGGCTACATTGTTAATATCCAGACGCCGTGGTCCCTTCATCCGTCGGGAGAGAAACTAAACGGGATCAAACGTGTTCGAAGGGTTGCTAAGGTCTGGTGAACTGGTGACGCCCAGGATTGTAGCTATGTGATCAAAAGTTCATCCGTTTGGCAAAATGGATGTCGGTCAGTGTGTGAAATTCGCTGTGAATGGAAAAAACTCACTACGGGGTTGGCCAGTTACAGCGGTTGAACATCTTCATGTAGGCTTACATGAACCGATTCGCTTCCGAATTGAAGGTATGTAATCCGTTTCTAAATATCGACCAGCGATTTCAATTTCCGGGGTAGATAACGCGGCTGGAAATACTAACTTCACGTTTACATGTGTATTATGTGAGGAAGCATGGTATGACTACTCCAAAAAAACGGAGTTTCGATGTTCCAGTCTATTTTTCAGTTGAAGAAGGGCTGACTTGCGGTTCCTAGTATAAACTATGCGTTGTAAAAATCACGAAGAGAATTTATCTGTTGGCTGCACCCAACAGGTTTCCTAAAGATGGTGCTTCAGATGATTTTTGTGCACAAATGGTTGTGTCGTCCCCTTCTTTCGCTCTTTTCCTGTCAAAACAGTAACTAGCGTCGATTTAATGTTGTATGATTCTGAAATGCATTCGTGAACACAAATGGTCCTCAGGTTACATACGTATGGTTTGTTTGTCATCTTTTTTGCGTTATGGTCTGCGTTTTTTTGTGTGAATTTTTTCTCCCAACGCAAAGGTGCCTGTATTACTCACTCTGCACCTGGTGCTCCAAGCAAACACTTACTCAATTTTATCACAGGCTAACATTTTCTGCCTGTCCACCAAATTGCGACCAACGTGGCCTACTTCATCAGCCTCAGGATGGGCGGCGATTTACCAGGATTCATCCTTATCACAGCAAATTCTCAGCAAAATTCCATGACGCTGTCAGAAGTGGCCACCAGTCAGAAGATTAGCATCTTTATGACCGCAGGTTTTGTGAGTATTGCGCTGAACGATGCAAATCCTGTAAACAAAAATCGTGGCGGCCACGCATCCTATTTTTTGTAGCAGTGCAAGTCCGGTTCTCCGTTTGTGACCAAACTGCGGGCACACCGGTTATCCGAAAAGAATGTTACCTCAGAAAAACATCTCTTCTGCAATCTCCCTCAGTTAAGAAAGAGGCTGGCGAACAAGTGTTATGGACAACATGTTTCAAATGTAGCTCGGGTTTTGGTGAACGCAGGACGTTCTCTATTTGAGCAAAAATGCTGCACACCACCGGGAAATTAGAGACCAATTGGTCTCGAATGAGCATCTGGGCTGATTGAAATTTCAACAGCTGCGGTAGGTCAGAAGGAAAACCCCTGTATTTTAGTTTATCTCTCACGAAGATGGCTTTCAAAAGGTAGCTGTGTTTGTCATTTTCAATTAACGCAAACGATTTCCTTAACTAATCCGCAAGTTTCGAAGGAAAACAATCGCATTTGAATGAATGCAGTGAAATTAGAGCTTCAATTACGTTTTATCAAAGAGTAAACAACAAAGTTGCTGCGGTGTAACGGTGAATCTCTGAGATAAGTGCAGTGCATGTTTGTGCAAAAACTCAGATTTATCTACTAGGTCAGCCATTCGGCGCTGCGTCAATCGAATTTCAAGGCAATCTGAAAAGCAAATGAAGGAGGAACGAGTGGTTAGAACCAAATATAATTTGCTCTATGTAGTCTATCAACAAACGATCATAGGTATGTTCACCGCAATAAATGATTGAAGACCTGATCAGCGCTTTCAGTGTGCCTGAAAGACTTTCCAAATCTAAGGCGAATGATTTCGAAACATTTGAAATTCTGCGCTTACTTAGTGGCTTATTACGCTTACTTGATATACGTTTTGTGGTCGTCAGGTTGATGTGCTGAGATTGGGCGCAATTAGAAATGAATGATTAACTCAGGATTTCGCTTCGGGCGAAGACAGAACGCTTGAGAGCCAGTTATCGAGCTTGATGTTTATTTAATTTGCCACCTGATAGTCAGTCAATTAAAGCACATAAGACACAAAATATTCAAACAAATTTTCAAGCTTTTATTTTGTAACGCTAATTGTTGACCTTCGTAATGCTGTACTGGCTTTGGACAAAAGAGGAAAATCAACAAATTATAGGATTCTCAAAGTTGGCTTGTTGTACCCTCCTTTTGGACAACTAGGGCATTGTGAATCTGTATAACCTAGTATCGTCGAGGAAATTTTTTTGAAGCCGGGCAATTTGTGGGAAGAACAACAACCAAACTTCACCCAAGGAGCTTCTAGAAGCAACATCTCACTAGAGGAAGTACACCCTAACCTTTATTTCTCAATTGTAACACGATCGTCGATTTGAAGTATGCGGATGATTTTCATGAAGGAACCTATACACAAGATTGCCTAGACGTCTCCAACAGCCCGCGATCGTTTTCGCCCTTCTTTGGCTCATGAGCTATACTCAGTCCCCGGGTTTCCGTAGACCTTATGTTCTACTGGAACCCAAATTGAACTGTTTTCGAGAAACACTCTTTTGCAAATCAGTTTGTTTTTGCGAAGAGTCAATCCATCCAGGCCTCATTCTTTTATCGACTAATTACCCGAGGTGGGCAAAGTTTCCACAGTACGGTAGGTGCTTAGAGCGAACCAAATCGCCATGCGCCAAAGGTTTCATCTTGGAATGGTTTAATTTCATTGAATAGAATGAATCGTGCTGCGATTTAAAATTGGCAGAAGTGCATATCATTTTGTAAACTGTTGCTAATAACCTTTGTACGATGTAAATGTTGACAATATGATAGGCTTACCTTTATATGGTTGTCTCTCTGCCCGACTAATGAGGATAGGTGATATTATGCCCAAAACATCGGTGTTTGTTGGAATAAAGTGTTGAAAATCACAGAGAAAATCAACTGTCGAATTGTCGTTTGAGGTGTGTGATTCCCTGAGTGAGTTTCCGGACCTAATATGTGACACTGGATTGTGCGTTTCCGTCGGCTTGAAACTTAAGTAAAAGCCATTTGTTGGACGCTGTCGCACACGACTTTCAGCACTTAAGTTTAACTGATATGGACGATGAAACTCAGATTTTGTAATGTTTTTGACCTGTTTGGTTTACAGATGCTGGCTTGCTGATTGTCATACAAATGCAGGGAACTTGCAGTGAGTACGTCAGTACTAGCCTGAACAGCACTCATAGCAGGGAATTTCCCATAAATATGTAACCCTTCTGGTTGAACAATTAGGCCATTTTGATTCTGTGTCACTTTGTATCGTTGAAGAAATTTAATTGAAGATGGAAATGTTGGTGGAAAACATCAACTCAAAAGCTTTACCCAAGGACATCCATCTAGATAATTCCCGATTGCGTCTGAACGCAAAATCTCACTGTTGTAAGTGTATCCACAACCAATCTCACCCAGTTTGAAATGCGATCGTCGATTTTCGAAGAATTCGGATGACCTCCATGAAGAAAACTACTCACAACGTTGCTGAAAACTCTTCGACGGCTCACAACCGGTTTCGCCCTTCTTGAGGCTCATCGGGTAGGCACAGTCCCAGAGTTCCCATCAAATTTATCTTATACTTGAACCCAAATCGGAACATTTTCGAGAAGTATGCTCATTTGCAAATCAGCTTGGTTTTTCGAGAAGCAATTCACCCATGCCACATTCTTCATCGATTAATTGCCTAACATGTGCACCGTTTTCACAGGACGATAGGTGCTTAAAGTCAACCGAATCGCCACGTGCTAAATGTTTGATTTTGAATTGGCTGAATTTCTTTGAAAAGAATAAATCCAGGTGCGAAGGAAAATGGTCAGAAGCGTTTCTCATTAAGTAAACTGTTGCTATAAACCGTTGTACGATGTTAATATGGACAATACGTTAGGCTTACCTTTATATGGTTGTCTCTCTGATCAACTAATAAGGATAAGTCATATTAAGCCCAAAATATCGACGTTTGTTGGGGGAAAGTTTTGAAAACCGGAGAAAAAAGCAACCATCGCATTGCTATTCAAGTTCTGTAATTCCCCAAGTGATGTTTCGGACGTAATTTGTGACACTGGAGTGAGCGTTTCCATCGGCTTAGAAATGAAGTAAACTGCAATGTTTGGCTCCGTCGCACACGACGTTCAGCACGTAAGTTTAACTGATATGAGAAATGAAACGTAGCTTTTGTAATATCCTTGACCTGTTTTGGATTACAGATGCTGGCTTACTGATTACTTTCAAATACGGGGAGCATCCAGCGGTTACCGCAGTACTATTCTGAACAGCATTCATAGCAGGGAATAACCCGTAAACGTGTAACAAACACTGGCGCGGTAAAAACACTGAACTTTTCATGCAAGGAGGCACAGACAACTGCTCTCGTGAAAACCAAAACCATGTATTGCTTACCAGCCATTCCTATAATCGTTTGACAAAAAATGACCATAAAACCCCACAAAAGAGAATGGCACCAACAATCGATGTCTGAAATATCACAGATAACAATATTACGCTTCCAGCCCTGGAATTTGTCGAACCGAACTCGTACTTTCGGAAGTACCATGCTGTGTGTACATATACCGGAGCCGGCGCAAACACTGACTACGTTGGGAAATCGGAGACAAAGAAGATCACGCAGCTGGGGCGTGAAATATTCTCATCAAGTTAAGTTAACTCCAGCTTTTCTCAACTCCAAACTGACAATCCATGTTATGGATACGCAGAGTAAATTCGTTGTCCGTGGAGCGGAAGTAAAAGCCTGAAGAGAAGTTCGGCTCACCAACGAAACCAAGGAGCTTTTCCACATCCCAAACAAGACTGTCCCCAGAGTGTGTCAGCAAACCTCAAGCTCGCTCAAGCGAAATTCCAAAGTGCCTGAGTTTTCATTCTAGACATCATGTAGTCCGGTGCATTTTCTTCTTCAAGGTTGTTTGTCGGGCACTATTCGCTGAATATTGGTTTAATTCGTAGGCACACCGCTGGCGTTTGAACGGTCGTCCTCTTGTTTTGGTGAATGTATCCCGGTGTGTCCACATCAAATAGAGGGAAGCACTGGGGTTTATTTTTATTGGAGCTCATCAGCAGTGCATATCAAATGGCCGTGCAGGGATATGAACCCCGGAAATCTCACATGCGAGGCGAGCGTGTAACCACTACTCCGCCAACGCACGTTGGACGCATCTGAATTTTCAAGTCTGGACAGTCGAATGTGTTCACACTTTATCGATGTGATTGGTGTGACCGACTCATGCGATTCTTTTGAATGGACGGTATTTAAATCACAGGAAGGGCGAAGAAAGAATGTTGATTCCTCTCTTCCATTTCTATATTGTACGACGCGATTTTCCCATTTTTTATTTTGGCTTGTACCTATACCAGCCGGTTTTAGACCTCATCATTCGATGTGTTATTTTAGTTCACACGTGGTTTCGCCGGCTTGCAAACACGTGTCTTTGAGACTGCGTGGACTTCGCGATCAGTTAGGACTTAGCAGTTCCTAAACGGGTGTATAGAAGCCGGCATAATTTCGCGATTGGAGGTTGGTAAAGTATTTACGTTGTGTTATTGTACATATAGTACCGCATTTTCAGCTGAACCTCCACTCTTAACATTTGGGTTTGGAGGTTTTGCGCATAAATCGACGTGGTCAAACATATCGCTGGAATCAGTCCATTACAGATGACTACAATTTACCTCTGAACAACAACTCACCTCAATTTTCTCAAATCTTTTTTCTTCCGGAAGAAAAATCATCATGATAATTCATACTGTCAGGGCAATTTAGTCAACTTTTTTCTCGAGTTTCCCGGAAAAAAATTAGTGACAAACTTACCGTGGCACGGAACATTCCTCCATCCAATCTTCTATTCGAGAATGTACTTGACTTACGCACAATGCTCGTAATTCAGACCACATATTGCGTTCCTGCTAACAATGTCAGTACAAAATTGAAGCTGCGCGTACGCGCAATAGCTCAAACTGGTGTGACGCGGCGCAGACACGATAATATATGGCTAACAAATTGTTGTCTAATAAAAAAACATTTGTCAGGTTTTTAAATTTTCGAAAGGGGAAACTTTCAGTAGACCAGATCAGGAAGCATAGATGGTTTGTTCGCTTAGCTGGGCAATTCGATTAGAAACGTCCCCTCGACGGCCGAGTTCACATCATTATTGCTTTGCTCGCGAATGTGGTTGAGCCCAACCACTACCAAGATCGGACGAACATCTACCGTCGGTTATTCTCGAAAGTCTATTTTAGGACTTCGGTAGACCGAAAAAGTTCCGAAACTGTTCCAAGCTATGCGCATTCTAACCACCTGTCACGAATCGCTGATAAATTACTCCTGGCAGCATGGAACCACAAGATAAAACGCTTTTAAATGTTGTAAACGATTGTGTGTAGCTTACGGGAAGTGATCTTGCTTTGAGCCACTGAAATGAACAAGTCCTATATCAGAACATTTTTTACATTGATGATTTCGCTGAAAAGATGACTCACATAAAATGTGGTTGGGTTGATGCGAACTATGTAACCAGCGATTGAAGTGGTTGTAAGTGGATTTAGGTACCATCCCATGTGTGAATTTGGCTCACCACATTTCCGCCCCAGAAAAGCTAGATGAAAAACTGAAAAATGGCCAATAATCAAAAACACCTGAAAGGGATACCACACGCAATCGACTGCACCGGACGTGACCGTTTCCCCTGTTCCAGCGATCTCCTCGTGCAAGTGAGCGCAAAATTAAAATCGAAATATATATACAAAGCAATGACAAAGTGGATGCTAATTGGTTTACGCACTAATCTGCAAACAGATCAAAATTCGAGAATAGGGTTTTTCTAACGGAGCTGTTTACTTGACAAGAGAGCGATCATTGTAGCAAGTGATTGGCTTGTCCCACTCACCAAACTATTGGGTGGACCAAATGTCACACATGATCATGCTTTCACACCAAGAATATCAGCATTGCTTATTGAAGGTGTGTGTTCTGGGGATTGAACGGATAACGGACAGCCTGGAAAATGATGGTTATTATCCGATGTAGACGCGGTCACCGAGACAAAACCTGGTAATCTAGTTTTTTCATTTTTGGGTAACATAACAAGCTGCAGCGAGATAAAACTACATTTTGGATTTCAAGACAGTGATGGGAAGAGAAAAAGGATGGAGGGCGAAAAATGAGGCATCCTAACCAACACCCGATTATAAAAATCGTTAATTGCGGAAAAATTTAGAATCTGAACAACGGCTCAGCTGAAGATGCAGGGTTTCTGTTGTCCGGGACGTCATTTTGAACTTAAGCTGAACAACACCACTGGAGCTCCGTGGCCTGAGACAGTTTGCCTCAAAGCCTGAGGAAATATATCTTGGTTTTATATGGGTTTGAACTTTACCGTTTGCAAAGGGTACATCATTCGAAACTTGCGGCTTCACTGACTGTTTCGACAGGCTAGATGCTCAGTCATCCAGTTTACGAATGAAACTCTAGAAGACGTGCGTGCTCATTGACAGATTGGGCTGGTCTTTGCAAAATTCACTTTTATCCCCAAAGAGATTGCCAAAGTCCTAACACATTTGACGCCCATTCGAATGTCAAGTGAATGCCAAAATGTATTCACGGATTTTGATATTGTTGTACTGGACTTACTTTGCTTTTCCTCTGGATTTGAAACATGCTGACTTTATATAATTTGCGACTCGGAAATCTGGTTTACGTGTTGGCGAAATAAAAACCACCACTTCGTTCTGATGGCCGCAACCAAGATCACCAAAATGAAGCTTTCCCACATGAAACGTCGCATTAGATTGACAGTTTACGTCAGCTTATTCGAATAACTGCCTCGGAAAACCCCAACCACGATCACGAATTACAAATTGCACAGATCGTTTCCTAATCATGAGTTTATATGTGCAAAATGAAACTTTCCTTTCACAAAGCGTTCAAATACGGGAAATTGGTATCGCAGTCTAAAGCAACCGGTGCATGATATCGGGTGCCCCTCACCGAACGATCTGGAACGCTTGCAGATGTATGATTTTGCTGACAGTATTAGTAACTATCCTGCAACAGACATCTTGAGAACAGAGGATTTGTGGGTCTTCGGACCGGTGAGGTTCAAAGTCTGGATTTAATCCAGTTGATATTTAAAACAAGCTAATAAGTACTGTATTGCGGCCAGCCATTTTTTTGTTTCTGGTCTCAACCCATAATCCCCTGCGGAAGTCCATTCTATCGGAATACAGGTCCTCTTCTTGCATTCTTTATAGGGAAATCACTATCCACTCAAGCATCGCCGCTCATATTGTAGGAGTCACTGAAAAGATATAGTCTCTAGCTCGACTCAAGAAGCCGCAAATTCTGTCTTTCTCTATGGGTGATCACTAGGTAAATGATGCTTATTTGGGCAATCGCTGACATCTTAGCAACAAAAAGTGTTACAGAGCAGTTGAAATCACAAGCACCCGTTTTTCTAAGTTGAAAAAATTCGCATCTTGTGTGTGCAATCCAATTCACAGTTGAGAACACACCATCTGCGTGGAATGATTATTGAACTAGCTCGGCACGGTGAAGCTTACCAGTTCTGTTGCAGAAAGGCGATTTCATGAAACAGGATCTGGTAGAGGAGTCACTCTCTCATTAGAATTCTCCTTGTGAGTCAATTTACATCAGCAAAACGATGTCTTTACACATAAGACACAAACTTTTGCTTCCAGCTCGAGTGCATTCTTGTTAAATCTGCCTACATTTTCTAATATGGCATCAAATAGGGCATGAAGTGTCGCATGATTCTCACTGAAATTGCACTGCGTGGCTTGGAATGAACCTCACACAAACCAAAGCATAACCAGATACATCGGAATTGGCTTTGCCCGGGGACGATAACCGACGCCGCTGCTATTTCTCCTGCAGAGGACTATGTTTGGAAATAAGCATTTTAGAAAATTTGAGTCGCAAAATACTACATGTGGAAGGCTGTGGAATTCATCCGCAACGTACTCATTGCGCGACCGAATATATCTGTAACAACATAAAGTTTGTCAGTTTTGTGGGGTGCTATTTTCTTTGGCAGTTGAATAATTTAATTGCAACTATTTCAAGGAGCGACTTATTATTGAAGATGCTTCCTTCATCTGTTTCCAAGGGAAATGGAAAAGAAGAAAATTGAACCCATTGGTTCATTTGGATGCATAGAACTGTTGTGTTGTGTTCGAATTATTTAGGACCTCTGTTTCTATCACGCAGCACCCAACGGAGTGCAGAATTATCAAACAATTTATTCGCACGACTTGCTTTACTTTGTACGAAGTTCTGTGCCGCTGCATAAAACAAAGCTTTGTGATACAGAGGCTTCCGACATTTTCGAACAATTCGTCAAGCAACTGACTAATTGGAATCTGTTCGATCACAGTCTTCAATTCACAGAAAAACGTCTTACCCTTAACCAGCTCTGGTTGCAGGCCTGAATGAAGAAATAGTTCTGTCAAGAAACATTCTTCGCCTAGGGGCAGTTCGCAGTTATATTTATAAATGGGCGAGGTGTTGAGGTAATCGATTGTATCCTCATTTGCTCAAACTGCCTTGGTTTAAATTTCAAGATCGAGGACCATTCGTTCAAGTCTAATCCAAGGGCTACCTCGTTTAACTTTGAGATTCCTATATTCTCACCTGAGCACCATCATCGATAGCACGATATCAGTGTTCCAAACCATGATTTGTTTGAAAGCCTTATTGTAAAGTAAAGGGTAAAGTTGGACGTGGGAGAGACTTATTTCCAGGTTATCTAGGTGCCTATATCTCCAGACATTCACTCAGCGATCTGGATAAAAACTGACCACAAGAACACCTACACAGTCCAAGTTTGATCGGTTGAAAATTAACTGAACCACGTTGCCCTGGTGATAGTTAGCGAACGTTTGGTGATGTAAAGTGGACCGTACATGTCGCAATGTCAGACTGTTCGGTGAAAAGTAGCAAGCAAATGGAATCATTGCAATTAGGACTAGACCAATCATGAAGGTACAAGAACTTTACATTTGCGACGTATAGGCCTGATCATCCATGCCTTTATCTACTCAGCTATATCAACTATATATTTGCGGGCATGTCTGCAAGCATGAAAGTTGAGGCTGACGAGATCACACCGCAAACACTCTCTATCCACTTTAGACAAATTGCGAGACGCCGATTCTATTCACTCACCATTACTTTGTAAATCACCTGCGTACAGT
>NW_008752059.1:349017-351309 GCF_000715545.1 Opisthorchis viverrini | reverse complement strand
AGGCAGCGATGTTTGGCGGGAAATGCAAATGTGTTACCATTTCTACGGAACAAGTCGCCATATGTTCCAACCCCAAACCTGGAGGGCCAGGAGACTGTGTTCGTCACACCTCAAACCATTGACAAGCCTGGTATGAGAGACTGAATGTCGCGGGACACTTTCCAGCAGAGGTCAGTGGGTGGCTGGGGTGCGCGGACCGACACACCACCGTAGGGTTTGGACTTTTCGTGACGGACACGGAGGTAGGCAAGCAAACCAATCAGTCTTGGTCATAAAAACAATAGCTAAATAACTCCTATAGTAACCCTGTCAAGGAATCTCAGTAAATTGTCGTTTATTAACCTGTTTTGTGTTTTTTAATTTAAATACCACCCTGAACGTCGCCTTCATTTAGGACATCTTTCGGTGCTATCGTGGCTCTTCACAAACTGCTAACGAGGCCATCCTGAGTGACATCATTTTGCAAAGGGAGTAGTAATTTGTTCCAGTCAGTATGAGGAACAAATAAGTATCAGCGAAACAAATAAGTAGTAGATGAGACAAGTTAAGAGTCAGCATTTATACGTTCGGATGGAATGAAGCTGCTTTCGTGGGCTTGTGAATACATCGGGGATGCAGTCGTAGGGTGCAGTACTTGAATACTGCTAATGCGCACATTGAGGATGTTTTGGTTCCGTTCAGCTCAGCATCTGTGGACTTTTGGCTTCAGGCGCTCTCATTCTTACGAACATCATGATGTTTCGATCCTCATTTAGTTTGCCCAATAATGTTAAATTCCTTTGAGTGATAGAAATCACAAACCTTCATCAATGGTACCGAGCAGGAAGGGTATGTGCTCAAAGGAACCGGGAAGATACATAATTCCAAATCCAGCTTCACTATTTTCGTCACTCAGCGCCGTTTATCAAAGAGAAGCCGGTAAAGTCACGATCGTGCTTCAGCAGCGATTGTCATGTAAATAGCTTGTTTCTAGTTTATCACACTTCGAGAATGTCTACTGGGACTAGCATATACGTCTTATAACAACGTATCCGCTTTCTCTCAAATAGCTTCATATCGTATGTTGTTGGATTTGTACGTCATGCAGTGCCACTATGGTTTAGGTAACTCGCATACGCGGATGACATCGTTTCTAGTGATGCTGACACTGGATTTCAACGGCCTATATGACCGCTCTAAATTTGTCATGCATGTGACAAATATTCTATAAATAAAATACATAGATATGACGTGTCGCCCGGACGCATAATCGCACAAAAATATGGAAATATGCCTTTGCAAATGGTGAATGACCATAGTCAATACTGAAGAAGGAGCGGTGGAATTCAATCAGCCAGTCTTCTGAACAATACAGTTTGAAGGGGCCGGCAATGAGGTGTTTTAGCCAAACTTCAAAATTTGTGTCAACTAAAACTCCTCACCCATTCGTCTATACACATGCTCACCCGACATGTAGGTTGGAGCTTCTACAAATTAGTCCGCAAAGGAGAAATCATACTGAATAAAAAATCCAGCAAAATTCATAACACTAGTAAAATTCGACAGTCCTTCAAAGGTCATGAGCGTTCATAGTCCAGCCTACGGCGAATATCTTGGAAGCTAGAGAATCACGTGACGAGTACTTTTAGATGAAAAGATTGCCAGATTCGAATGGTTTACACGTGGACGTCATGAACTGAGTGTTGTCACATGTAAACAATAGATATATGCCATGAAATCAATAGATTGTATCGAGGAATTTGTACCAACCTACCCAGCAGGAAATTGGGGGGACTGCGAGATTGGCACAAAAAGTTGTCGAATATACTTTCTGACGGACGACAGTAAGTTATGTATAGATCGATGACGAACTGTGCATGTCTGTTTCCTTAGTTGAAAAAAAACACGAAATAATTAGTATGACAAATCTTACTGGTTACAGCGTGTTTTAGAACTGAAAGAATGGGTGGATTTGCGCGGAATTTAAACGCTTCTTATATAGAAGAACTCGAGACAAGTACACATGAAAATGTCCACCAAAAGGCTGACTATTTTCTACAACTCCTTGGAGCTCCAAAACAGTTGAGACGTGTCATGTGAGAGTAGGCGGAGTGATCAGTTTCACTCAAAGTTAGTAAATTTGGCAGACGGGAAGACGAAAACACCCGGTTTCCGAGAAGAAACAACTTGCGGTCTTTAGTGTGCTCACTCTCATTTTACCCGGTGCCCGTTTTTGAATACCTTTAAGAATCGTTGAAGCTATGAACGTTGGCAAGAATGTCACATTGGACATTGCGGGGTGTACTTGCAGTG
>NW_008752059.1:346349-347051 GCF_000715545.1 Opisthorchis viverrini | reverse complement strand
TCGCCGATCAGCACACAACGGTAGTTTTCTTTGTTCATGAGTCTGGTGCTCACACATAAAACTGCAGCAGGATACACAAAGGCTTGTCCCATTTCTCCTTAAATTTGAGCTCTCTGAATGTTTGTGTGTGTATGACATGAATACCCCCAAACAAGTCGTATTACTCCACTCACATGTTCACAGCAGTTTAAACCAACCAACAGAAAATATATGTTTAAATTGATTGCATTCACGATCCAGCTTTCGATTTTCGATTCCCTCGCAAAAACGAAAGGTAACTGAGTGTATATGCTACGCGTGGAAACTCCACACATCGTACCTAGAGTTCACAACCCGCGGCAACTGCCCAGGATTAGTGAGCGATTCGTGAATGAGATTGTCATATTTGAACCATTGTGCCACTAAGGGAAGAGGTGCGACCCAATTTTTTTCACCATTCTTGATGCAGGTTATAAGACATGATCGGCGATCGTGGCGAAATCCTGTGCCTGATAGGTAGCTGCCAAGAACAGAAGGCATTGCCCGTGCAACTCTCACGATTCGCTCTAAGATGATTTTTGATGGATCTTGGACGCGTCACGAAATTCGTATGTCAGACTTTATTCAACATTATGCACCATATCAATTTTCGAGGACTGCAATCCGATCAGTCGAGTTCCGAAAACTGCACATTTCACTGCAATGGGTTTCTTTTATCTATCT